>NW_020838006.1:10416334-10611512 GCF_003676395.1 Aethalodelphis obliquidens
GGAAGGGAGGAGGGAGGAGGGAGGAGGGAGGAGGGAGGAGGGAGGGAGGGAGGGAGGACGCAAACGACCAAAGTGCATTTCTTCTCTTAAAGTCACTTTCCCTCCCTCCCTTCCTGTAACCAAGATGAAGTTACACGACACCCAACAGGGTACCCCTCTGCACATCTCAGTTCAGCTCCTCATCTGCTGTGACTTAATAGCAAAAATAGAATTTTTTAAAAAAAGTTTTGTCATCAGTCTTGCTTGATCCTGAGCAGCGCCACTCCAGCAGATATGACACAAATCCTCTCACAGGCCAGCTTGCTTTGTTCTGGAGGTAATTTGCGCAGAAAGCAGCCAACTCCCTGATGCTAGAGGGCAGGGAGATGGACCTGCCATCCTGCCGCTGCGCCCGCCCGGGAGGGGCGTGCGGGTTTGAATGTGTGTGTGTGTACACGCACGTGTGTGTGACTGTGCAAGTGCCAGTTAGCATGTGTGTGTGGCCAGAAGGTGTGGTGGGTGGGACTGAGGCAGGAGGAAGGAGAAAAGATGCTTAAGAGGTTGAACCCAGCTATCTGGGCATATTCTATTTTTTAACAAAGAGTGACATGTTCTGTCTTAACTATTCAGCTTCTTGGTATGAAAATCCCAGCAAGATTCCACCAAATGTCTTTCTTAAATCCTTGTCATTTGAAGGTGGACTTCAGAAAGACTTCCTGTCTGCACTGGGGCTGATTGCAGATCATTTCTTTTTCGAAATGAACACCTTGCCCTTTCTGCAGGGGAGAGAGGACGATTCTCATCCAGAAAGCTGTCACAACAGGAGGCATGCAGCCTTTATTAGCTACACGACGATACGTTATATTTTATGCGAATAGCGGAGATAGTTTGAGAAGAAACATGCTCCTGCCTGGTGTGTGTTTGCCGCGTGTCTGGAGTTGCCGCCGTGTGACTACATGGGTCCTTATTTTAAGAACAGTCCTCAGACAGTAAAGCGAGTGTCCCTGAGCTGAGCGATTCCACAAATGACTCAGTCCTTCTCAAAGGGGCCTTCATGGGCCACAGAGGTACCAGAGCTGATTTTAGGTGGGACACGGTGAACACATTTTTTGGTTTATTTTCTGGCCGCGCTCCGCAGCTTGGTGGGTGTTAGTTCCCCGACCAGGGATTGAACCCAGGCCCTTGGCAGTGAAAGCATGGAGTCCTAATCACTGGACTGCCAGAGAATTCCGGGAACACTTTTATTTTTAAAGGTACGTGTCTATTTTAATGTGATTAGAAAGGTTAAAGCCAGCATGTCAAGTCCACAATGACACAGAGACATAAAATTCCCATAAAACAATCATTTAGATTTTTAAAACGTGAGGTTGTTTAGGAAAACACCACTTAAACAGTAAATCAGGAGTGTATCGCCCAGAATTAGGTAGGAAAAAGAATTCTCCCTGGTCTCCATGGCAACACTTGATGAAGGGGCGGCCACACACAGATTCCTGGGACAGGGGACAGGGAACCCTAAATAATGCTGAAGTCTCTGAGAGTAGCCCCCGGGGTGGCCGTTACCACCTGAGGCCGGAAGGGTCGAGGGAGGGAACCGGGCCTCAGTGAGAGATGGAGCTACCGAGGGGCCAACTGTGGGCAGAGCCAAGGCACCCAGGTGAGGAGGGCAGGGAAGAAACACCCCAGCCTCTCTCCCTCCAAGGTCTCATCTCCTGCCAGCATCTTCCATGGGCCAAGCCACCTGGAGGCCAGTGGGCTAGGGGCCTGGGGGGAGTCCACAGGTCAGCCTCCCTGGCAGTACAGATCTGCGCAGAAACTGGAGCTGGGTTGGGGCAGGGCTGGAGCAGAGAAGAAGCAGCATAAAGCGGGATGTGGACGTGGCAGGAGTTGCTAAGTTAGGTGATGGTGGGAGTTTGGCTTCTCACAACAGACCAGTGAAGTTGGTTTAATTATTCTCACTTTTCAGGTGAGAAAGCCGTGCCTTAGAAAAGTTAAGAACTTACCCAAGCTTACATTGCTGGTGAGTGACAGAGCTGGGTCTCAGGTCAGATCTACCTGATCATAGAGCCTGGGCTCTCAAACATTGCTTTGTACACACCATGCACGCACGCACGCACACACGCGTGCACACACACACACCATGCATACACACCCCACTTATACAACAACCAGCAAATGCTGATACTGGAACTGTGTCCACGATGGATTTAGACAGCAAAGCACGTTATAAAAACATACTTGACATGCTGACCTTTCATTCGTCCCCACGATCTCTGTGGCCAGGAGTACACAGCCGCTCTCTCCTGTAGACTCGGCCATTGCACAGCATCCTGGTAGTTTACCCCAGGCCTCATTATTCCAGCCACAGAAACATAGACCCCATTTATCCAAGTGCCGGAGTCTGGTTGGCTCTCCTCAGAGTTCATAGTCAAGGACAGGGCTCCTGGCCAAATTAAAGTGGGGCTTCGGAGAGTCCAACTGCACTTAAAAAATAATAATAATTGCATGTACTTTCTTTAATGAGCTCTCATTCCCACTTGGCAGCAGTAACACTAAATTCAGTCCATTCCAGCAAAGGCCAGTCTAATCCAATAAAAATGTTAGTCTAATCAAGGATTTCAATCACGATCCAGTTCAAAGTTCCCTCTCTGCGAGGTGCTGCCCCTCCTCCACCTGATGGGAATATTCCAGAGGTTTCCTACAGCCCACAGCCTAGCAAACAGGGGCAAGGTGAGCTGGAACCCAGTGGTGGCGAGGCTGCATGGCATTCATGGCTGCTGTTCTCACCTCGGCTTGGTCCCGTCCAACGGCCATCCCTATGCACATTCGATGGCTCCGGGCTGTCTAGCTGGACCTTCCGCCTGAATGCTGAGCGTCTACAGAAGCATAGTGGTTGCTACTACTCCTTTCCCCAAGCAGGTGGTTTACCTCCCAGCCTCTGCCAGTCAGTCACTCTGTTCCTCTGGGCAGTCTTTCGAGGTGAGGGAAGTCGCCCACTATACTTTTGAAACTGACCTTTACAATTGCTACGGATGAGAATTGAAAAAAATCCCTACTTAGATTCACACAGCCCAGGCTCCTCTGAACAGAGAGCACGAGGTAAGGCGTAAGCGCTAGTGTGTGATTGGAAGGTACAATCCCAGGGCGGCAAGAGTGAGGGGCAAGGAAGGCACCAGGAAGGATGAGGAGAAACTACAAGGTGGTTCGTTGCTGAGCAGATCTTGCTTCAGGAAGAGACATGGCCGGACATCTGGCCATGTGGGATGTCTCTGAACAGACAATGTAGGAGCACCATGCCTAGAAATAGTCCATATGGAGGAATGGAGAGGGGATTTGTCTTCTGGCTGTCCACAGTCTCTTGTCCCTCACTGGGTAAGGCTCTCCCCATAAGAGTTCATTTCCCTGTGCTTCTGAGTTGCATCACACGGCTCCTTCAGGAGCCACTGTGAAAACATGATCCATGCCCAATAGCATGGGGGGGGGAGGCGGTCGTCTGAGTCCGGAAGTCATGGGAGCGGCCAGAAACCTCAGGTGGCAGAACCAAGTTGCCCTCCCAGAGCCCATCATGGCAGAGGCTGGCATGGTGGCGGTCAATTAAGAGAATCTGAGATAGCACATGAGGTGTCTGCCACAGTGAGGCTGTTTTTTGTAAAAATATATTTTCTAGAAGAAATCAGGCTGAACTGACATCTAAAATAGTTCAGTATAAAAGATACATGATGGGTGACTGGGACAGGAGCTTCCCTTTAGAATGCCCAGAATCCTATCTGCTCCATTCCAGGCTGTGGAGGCACTTGTGCCTGCCCAAGAACCGTGGGAACCCTCTGCAGCACAGAGACCTAGAACTTCTTTCCTTAGTATGAGTTGAAGCTGTGGTGTGTCAGTGGCTAGACACTTAGACTGTCCTGATACCCAGGAGGGAATGACAGCTATATTTAACTCAGAGTTTTTGTGCAGAGTAAGTGAAATAATCCAGGGTTTTCCACATTTGGGGCATTTGCATACCACCTTCACACTTTGACCCCTTATCCGTGTACCATGTGCTTTATTACTTAGTTGATTTTTTAAGTTGACTCCATTCTAAACTTTAGTCTCATTCTAAGGAACAATATCTGTGAATTCTCCAGGTTGATATACTGGAGATTATATATTTATAAGCATGTATATTAGAATAATCATGTTAGTCTTAAATGGAGAAAATGATCATCGTGGACTACCTGACACCATCGTACCTATGGAAAGTGGTACAGTGCCACACTCTGATGGACACCGAGCTAATCTGCACATCCAGGCAGTGTCTGGTGTTCAGTAAATGTTCTCTGGGTTGCTTCTATTCAACATAGTATTGAAATTCTTAGCCACCGCAATCAGACAAGAAAAAGAAATAAAAGGGAATCCAAATTGGAAGGGAAGAGGTAAAACTGTCACTATTTGCAGATGATATGTACTTTATAGAGAGAACCCTGAAGTCTCCGCACAAAAACTATTAGAACTAATAAATGAAGGTAGCAGGATACGAGATTAATATACAGAAATCTGTTATGTTTCTTTACACTAATAATGAAATAGAGAAAGTAAAAAAAAAATCCTGTTTAAAATCACATCAAAATAAAAAATGCAAAACATGGAAATACACTTAACCAAGGGGGTAAAGGACCTATATGCTGAAAACTAAGACATTGATGAAGGAAACTGAAGAAGAGTCAAAGAAATGGAGAGATAGCCTGTGCCCTTGGGTTGGAAGAATTAATATTGTTAAAATGACCCCACTACTGAAAGCAATTTACAGATTTAATGCAATCCCTAGCAAAATACTCATGACATTTTTCACAGAACTAGAGCACATAATCCTAAAATTTATATGGAATCACAAAAGGCCCAGAATTGCCAAAGCAATCCTGAGAAAAAAGAATAAAGCTGCAGGTATAACCCTTCCAGGCTTCAGACTATACTACAAAGCTACAGTAATCAAAACAGCATGGTATTGGCATAAAAACAGACGTATAGATCAATGGAACAGAATAGAATCCAGAAATAAACCCGCACACCTATGCCCAATTAATCTATGACAAAGGAGGCAAGATTATACAATGGAGAAAAGACAGTCTCTTCAACAAGTGGTGTTGGGAAAGCTGAACATATATGTGTAAATCAATGAAGTTAGAACATTCACTCACAACATATTAAAAAATAAACTCAAACTGGATTGAAGACCTAAATGTAAGACATGACACCGTAAAACTCCCAGAAGAGAACTTAAGCAAAACATTCTTTGACATAAATTGTAGCAATATTTTCTTAGATCAGTCTCCCAAGGCAAAAGAAATAAAAGCAAAAATAAACAAACAGGACCTAATTAAACTTACAAGCTTTTGCACAGCAAAGAAAACCATTGACAAAGTGAAAATACAACCCACGGAATGGGAGAAAATATTTGCAAACAATATATTTGATAAGGGGTTAATATCCAAACTATACAAACAGCTCATACAACTCAATATCAAAAAACCAAACAACCCAATCAAAAACAGGCGGAAGACCTAAAGAGACATTTCTCCGAAGAAGACATATAGATGGCCAACAGAGACACAAAAAAGATGTTCCACATTGTTAATTATTAGAGGAATGCAAATCAAAACCACAATGAGGTGTCACCTCACACTGGTCAGAATGACCATCATCAACAAGTCTACAAATAATCAGTGCTGGAGAGGGTGTGGAGACAAGGGAACCCTCCTGCACTGTTGGTGGGAATGCACATTGATACAGCCACTATGGAGAACCGTATGGAGGTTCCTTAAAAAACTAAAAATAGAGCTACCATATGATCCAGCAGTCCCACTCCTGGGCATATATCCAGAAAAAAATGAAAACTCTAATTCGAAAAGATACATGTATACCAATGTTCATAGCAGCACTGTTTACAATAGCCAAGACATGGAAGCCAACCAGCTGCTCTTCGACCGACATTGGCTTAGGAAGCTGTGGTGTGTATAGACAATGCACTATTCCTCAGCCATAAAAAGAATGAAATGGTGCCATTGCCACAACATGGACGGACCTAGAGAATATTATGCTGAGCGAAATAAGTCAGACAGAGAAAGGCAAGTACCACATGACATCACTTATATGTGGAATCTAAAAAATAACGCAAATGAATCTAGGTACAAAATGGAAACAGACTCACAGAGAAGGAAAAAAACTTATGGTTATCAAATGGGCATAGAAGGTACAAATTAGGAGTATTGGATTAGCAGATACAAACCACTTTACATAAAATAGATAAGCAACAAGGATTTACTATATAGCACAGGGAATTATATTCAATAGCTTGTAATAACCTATAGTGGAACATAATCTGCAACCCCCCCCCAAAAAAACCCTGAATCACTATGCTATATACCTGAAACTAATGCAATATTGTAAACCAACTATACTTCAATGAAAATTAATTTTAAAAAATGCTCTCTGTTAGGCTCTTTCAATCCTGGCCAAGGATATGCCCTGTACTTCCTGAGTGTGGGCTGCTCATTTTGTCTCCAGCTCTTCCGTCTGCCTTTGCAGTCAGTGGAGCAATGGCTGTCTGCCTCTGACTCTGCAGTTGCTCATGGACACTGCTTTTCCATCCCCATGCAAACACCTCCTTCTTGAAGTTCCTATCATCAAGCTCCACCTTCCTTTCCCCTCCCAGTCACTATCTTCCACCAACCTCCTGATCACTCCCTCTCTTTTCTCAAAAACTTTGGCACCTGCCACTTGGTTTTCTTCTCCACTCCAGATTCATCTATACACCTTATGGCTTCAGCTTTCATGCTGACATGCATCCAATGTCTTGTCTCAAAGGTCCTTGACCTCTTCTAATAGCTCCAATAACGCTATTCCGCCTCCTTCTTTGGCGAGCCACTACATCCTACATGACACATCCTACGGAGCATGCCATCTCCTAGAACTGCACAGTCACAGAAATCTTTCCATCTCACACTTCACTCTCTACCCCTCCAATGTTTTGTGCCCTTATTCCCAGTGTTTTGGTTCTTCAACTTCATTAGAACTCCATCTCCTTGATCCTCCCTTTTCTTACAGTTTCTCATCCATCTTCCCTACCCAGTCTAGGTCCCACAAGGCACTGTTTAGCAATTTGGAAGTTCCTGGCCACTTTCTGTTTCTACCACACCCATCTCACCAACCCCCAACATTGAAGCATCAACCTACCTGCAGGCCAGTCCTAGAGGTGGGAGTGGCACGTGGGCTGAGCACTGTTGAAGAATATCTGTTCACCCTTTTCTCCGAAGTTTGTTGTGTTCTTGTTTCCCCATTTTTGGTAATGTTTCTGTTGGGTAAGCCTGCTGGAGAAGCAAAAAAAAAACCCAAAAAGTTGTAAGTGTTCTGAAAACTATAGTGCTTTTTTCAAAAGTAAAGTATTCTTTTTCATGAAAGACCTGACATTCCCCCATTGAAGGATTTACAGTCCATCCATTGTGAGAGCGATTCCCCTGTACTCATGCAGGTCCTACACTTCTGTTTGGAATGCCCTTCCCCTTCTTACTCAACCTTCAAATTGCACTGCAATCATCTCTAATAGGACACCTTGTCTGAAACCCTGGACTTGGTTGGGTGGCCCCCTCCCTCTGTGCTCCCAGAGTGGTTATCACAGGATCTTGTAATGAGCTGTTTGCGCCTGTCTCCCCCGTTAGACTGGGATGCAGAGGTTTTTTGTTTTGTTTTTGAGGGGAAGGACCTTGCCTTATACTCCTCTTCATTCCTCACTATAGCCACTTGTTCACTTTACAAAATTGAAATGAACTAAAGCTAGAAGAAGAACTTCAAGCTCTTTTGGAGAGCAAAAAAGAAAATTAATTGCAATCAGATGATAATGAGCTGCAATAGACAATGCCTTGTCTGCTTAGCAGTCTACCTTCAGAGGGGAGCATCTGTTTCCCACTCCCACCACGTGGAATGGAAGGTAGCAATCATAGGATCTCTGCTCCTTTGCCCCTGCTGATTGGCCTCAGCTGGGCCAATCAGAGCACTTCCTGGAACCTTCTGAACTGGAATCAGAATAAGGGATGCAGTTCCTCTTTGTTGGTGAAGGTGTAAGGCTGGCAACCATGGTCAGAGGAAGCCAGTGTGTGGTGAGAGAGAAGGTACCCAGGGAGAGAGGGAGTCAAAGGACAGAAATGAGTCCCTGGTTCTCATCACCGCTGGTGCCAGTCTGTGAAAGATATAGTCCTCTCATCAAATTCCTCTTGAACCTAAGCTAGACTGAGTTGAGTGTCTTTTTTTTTATTTTTTGCGGGACGCGGGCCTCTCACTGTTGTGGCCTCTCCCGTTGCGGAGCACAGGCTCCGGACGCGCAGGCTCAGCGGCCATGGCTCACGGGCCCAGCCGCTCCGCGGCATGTGGGGTCTTCCCGGACCAGGGCACGAACCCGTGTCCCCTGCATCGGCAGGCGGACTCTCAACCCCTGCGCCACCAGGGAAGCCCGAGTGTCTGTCTTTTACAGTGAAAAGGAGGCTGACTAATTCACATGCCCGTCCTTTGCTTCTGAGTTTCACTTTTCTTAGGACAGCATAGCCAACTTAAAAGAAAAGATGGTCAGAAGAAATGGATTGGTGCTTGGTTTGATAATTTGATGACCCTCATTTTATTCCGTTTATTTCATTAAGGTATAATTTACACAGAGTAAAAATTTCCCTTTTCGGTGTATAGTTCTGCAAGTCTTGAGAAAAGTATAGGGTCGTGGAATCTCTACCACGATCCAAATACAGAACAGTTCTCATCATCCCCCAGAATTTCTCTGTTCTCCTTTGTGGTTTAATCCCCACCCTATTCCCAGCTACTGGGATCCACTAATCTGTTTTCTATCCCTATAGTTTTGCCTTTGCAGGAATGTCATGGAAATGGAATCCTACAGCATGTAGGAATTAGCATAATGCACGTGACATTCATCCGCGTGAACAAGTGCTTCAGGGGTTCAGTCCTTTGTATTGCCGTTCCATATCCTGTTGTACAAAGTACTACACTTTGTTTATCCATTCCCCGGTTGTAGGACATTTGAACTTTTTCCAGACTTGTTTTCTAATCTCTTTCCACCTTCAGCTTCGGGATTTCCTGTGCACCTGCAGCTGAGAGAAGATGTCTCTTCTAGCAATAAGACACTGTCACTTGTCGCTTGACACTGGTTGTCCTCGTCATAGAATGTGGGAGGGAGAAGGGTGTTGTTCTGATTTGACCTCAGCCTTGGGCAGGCACGGTGCCCTGTCCCTCAGGAGTGAGGTCTTCCAGGAGATTCTGCAGTGCCCCAGCTGTAGGAGACCTTTCACAGTCTGGGTCCAGGATGTATCTCTGGCTCTTCCTCCAGGGTGGAGATTGTTTTTTTTTTCCTGTTCTCTTCCTCCAGCTGCCCTGGGTGCTTGAAAGCAGTAGAGTTTGCTGCCCTTCCACAGCAGCTTAATGCTGTTCTATGGGGAAGGACTGCTGACCCTTCCTGCAGCAGCTGCTGTTCCCCTGCCCAAGAGCTGCACCATGGGGACGCTTTCTCAGGACCCTTGCTCTGTCCCTGATCTTTCTTATGAGCACCTGCTAGGTCAGCAGAAAGGAGCCTGTGAGGTGGCGGGGACGAGTCCCTGTGTCTGTGGCTCCCAGGGAGGGGATTCCCAAGTTCTCACGACACCCATACTTAGCCCGTGGCAGTCACTGCAGAGTTGAGGCGGATTTTTCCTACTCGCCAGTGTGACGTCTGGTGACGTCTGTTCTAGGCAAGCAAGTGCTCCAATCCCGTCTTTCCTTGGAGGTGCCTGTCTTTAGATTTTGAGTTAATCATCTGCCCAGTGTCCTCAGTTTTCTTATGGGTTCAAGGGAAACTGTGAATTTGTACAATGTTTAGTTTTTTCTTGTTGTAAGGGTGGGAGTGATGTTTTCCCAGCTTTCCACATCCTAAGCGGAAGCCAGAAGTCCATCCTCACTTTTTTCTTTTTTTATTGAAGTATAGTTGATTTACAAAGTTTCAGGTGTACAGCAAAGTGATTCAGTTTTATATATATATATTCTTTTTCAGATTCTTTTCCATTATAGGTTATTATAAGATATTGAATACAGTTCCCTGTGCCATACAGTAGGTCCCTGTTGTTTATCATGCTCACTTTTAAACAGAAGATGAGAAAATAGAAGCCCCATGCAGGGTGGAACAGCTATGGAACAGACTTCCATAGCTGTTGGAAGGGTGGAACAGACTACAAGTGGGGAAGGGGGCCAGCACCCAGTTACATTTATGCTGACCCACAGGTATTTGGGAGGGGAAAAAAAAAAAAACTTGAGTTGGCTTCCAGTGTTTTAAAAATCTGAAATTTTCTCATAAAAAATTTGAATTTGGGATTTCTCTTGAAAAAAGCTGCCCACCAAAATAATCACCAGGCTGCTTCCTGGATACCAGTTCCCCCCCACCCCCTGCCCACATGCGACCCTCATCCTATTTCAAGCATCTTCTTAACCTGCCTGACCCTGTGGGCAGGGATGGGGCTGAGCCCGGATGCACTGGTAGAGTTGTCTCAGTGGTGAAAAACGTCAAAGTTCTTCTGTGCCATTGGGCAAATAGCCAGTACCCTGAGGCCCCGGAGAACCCTACCGCACCAGCCATGCTGGCCTCTCCCTTAAGACCCTTCATTCCAAAGGATAAAGCTAGCAAACCCCACAGCCCTGTGGCAGAGCCAGGAGCAGTGTCCGTCTTTACGGAATGATGCCTGCCCTGTTCTGGTGTTAGATGCCCACAGGCAGGGCGACACAAAAAGCATTGAAGTTTGCAACTCCTATCTGAAAAGGATACAACCCCCTGTCCATAAGAAGGTGGAGGGGGGCAGAGGGATGCTGTTTAAAGTGTCAAAGAACAAGGCTTTGGAGGGCCTGGTTGGAGCAGTCAACGCAAACAACAGAATGTGCCTTGGGATACTGGTTTTGGGAGCATAGGGAAGAGACAAGAACAAACAGGATGTGCTTAAGCAACAGGAAAATCAGGAAGCAGGGCTGATACGCTTTGGTGATAAAGTGGAAAATGGCTCTGCCTGAGGGTAGCCCGTTATCAGGGATTTCTAGCCTCTTTCTACCTTAACAAGACATAATTACAATAAGGTAATTAACTGTTTTGTAATTAAATACCAAAATAATTAAATTTGAAATTAAACATGATAACATCAAGTTGTTCAGATGGGATTAATTTGTGTCTTAATCTGATAAATCATTTTCATTATGGTGAGGATTAAGGATTTGAGAAAGAAATTGTAAAAGGAATAGTTCCATGTTCCACAGAGAAAGACTGCCTGGGATTTTGATTCCGCATCTCTCAAAGGTCAAGTGCTGGATGTACTTTTAAGGCATGAGTTGGAAGACTGAGAGAAAGCATTCTTGAAAAGACTCTTCTGCTGCTATTTGAACCTGAACTATTTTGTACTTGGATTTTGAAAATAGCCAGTTTCCTCCTAAGGTCCTACAAATTTTTGACCAAAAAAAAAAAATTTTTTTTTAAAACTGAGGCCCAACAGCTAGCTAAATTTATAGCCACCCATCAAATAACAAACATCTGGTGTCTCCTTTGTGCAAAGTACTACGCAAGAAAACATCAGAGCGTGTGCAAAGAGACATAAAACACCGTCTCTTCTCTCACGTGCAGGACTCTCTTTGCTATGGAGAAAAAGAATGTCTGCATGGAGAAGATAAAGTGCCAATCACAAATTCAATAATAATAGAAGGTACCTGTGATAGTTCATCTGGGGTCAATTTGGCTAGGCCCCAGGACCCAGATATTTGGTCAAATATTATTCTAGATGTAGATGAGATTACCATTTAAATCAGCAGTAAAGTAGATTACTCTCCAGAATGTGGGTGGGCCTCACCCAATCAGTTGAAGGCCTTAACAGAAAAAGACTGAGGTCCCTGGGAGAAAAAGGAATTCTGACAGCAGACCGCCTTTGGACTTGAACTCTTCCCTGGGCCTTCAGTCTGCAGCCTCCACTGCAGATTTTGAACTTGCCAGGCCTTCACAATGGTGTGAGCCAGTCCCTTAAAATAAAATCTCCCTCTCCCTCCTTCCCTCTCCCTCCTTCCCTCTCCCTCTCCCTCTCCCTCTCCCTCCCTCTCTCTCCATATATATGCATCCTGTTGGTTCTGTTGCCCTGCAGAATCCTGACTAATACAGCACCAAAGTCAGAGGTGTCTCAGGGAAGTTCACTCTCTCTTTGGCAGACTCTGTTATTACAGCAGCAAAGCACTGCTGGATGGCTGAACCCACAGTGTCCTAATAAAACTGTACTTAGTAAAACAGGCAGGCAGCCTGTGGGCCATGCTTTGCTGATTTGATTTTCTTTCAATATTGCCTGAGAAGATTACTTCCTTTGCTTACGCTGTGTTCTTCCTTTTTGGTATCCCATAAATCTGGCACTTAAGGTGAATGCCTTGCTTGCCTCATCCTAGTTTCGGCTGGGCTCTCAGCAAAGTGACCTGAATGATACCTATGAGGAGGGTTCAACTAGCAAGGCCGGAACGTGGCATGGAAACGCTGGCAAGGTGGCCCTGCTGTCCTGTACAAGCTTGAATGGCCTTGGAGTAGGCTATGACCTAAGCCAGGCCAAGCAAAACCTGTCCCCAGGGAATTCCCTGGTGGTCCAGTGTTAGGACTCCGTGCTTTCACTGCTGAGGGCGCAGGTTCAATCCCCGGTCGGGGAACCAGGATCCTGCAAGCCACGCGGCGCAGACAAAACAAAACCTGTCCTTAGGATTTTGTAAACTAGCAGTGAAACCAAAGGCCTGTCCCTCCTTGGGGGTGGAACTGTCCGTTGGAGATGGGGGAGCTCTTTCCTGCCAGGCGCAGGGAGCTCGTTCTGGGAGGACAGAGCCAGAGAGGAGCAGGCATGGGCGTCAGAATGTGAGTTCCTGGTGGTTTTCGAATCCCCAGTCCACATCTTCCCATGTGCCCCACCTGTACCCCAGCGTCACTCCTGCAGTTGTATGACCCATCAAACAAACCCCACTTTGGGCTGCAGCTAGTTTCAGGGGTGCGTTCGTTCGCTACGGCTTCTAGCCTCTGGCATTTTGAGAAGGTACATTTCTGTTGTTTAAGCCACCCAGTCTGAGATAAAGGTATCAACAGGGTTGGTTTCTTCTGAGGCTTTTCTCCTGGTTGTGTCTTCTCATGAGCTTCCTGCTGTGCTTGTCTGTGCCCTAATGTCTTCTTCTAAGGACATCAGTCACATTGGATGAGAGCCCGCTCCAAGGACCTCATTTAACCTTAACGACCTCTACAACGTCCCTGTCTCCAAATACCTTACTTCTGAGACACCAGGAGTTAGAATTTCAGCCTAGGAATAGCGGGGTGGGGTAAGGAGGGGAGCGGGCTACGATGCAGCCCCCAACAAGGGGTTTGAGTTTCTGTCGCCTGCAACCGAAAGAGTCCTGACTGACATGCACGTATATTCATGGAAAATAAAACCTGGGAGACTATTTACCAAAATGTTAGCAGAGACTATTTCTACATGGTGGATTAAGACTGATTTTTATATTTGCTTACCTACATTTTCTGTTTTTCTTCTGCAATGAACATGCATTCTTATTGTAAAGAAACAACGTTTTAAAATATCCCAGAGCCTTGCGAGGGCAGTGGGAGTGAGGGCATCGGTGCTGATTCCCCTGGATAAATTCTGCAGCCCCGCCCCAGGCAGAGGGGGAGGGGGAGAAGTCACAGAGATGTGCCTGGAAGAATTCGGAAATAATAAGACATCCCTCTGCCAGTTAAACCATAAAGCCAGCAAAATGGATCCACGCAGAGAAAAATGCCAAGTCACCTTAAAGAGGCAGGAGGGCTCCAGCCCAGACCTGATTTGATTGGAGGAATGCAAAAGCTAGAGGAAGAGTCACAGGGTGTGTGCGTGCGTGCGTGCGTGCGTGTGTGTGTGTGTGTGTGTGTGTGTGTGTGTGTGTGTGTTGGGGTGGGAAGAGCGGCGGAGCTGGGGAAGAGGGGACCACGGAGGCAGGTGAGGATGGGAAGGGACGCTCTTGCTAAAACCAAGCTGCCATTTGAGCCAGACTTCCTGGGAAAAAGTCCCTCTTAGCCTCTTGGACTGTGCTGTATTTTTGTTAAAAAAAAAAAAAGAAAGAAAGAGAGAAGGAAAGAAAGAAAGAAAAAAAATGAAAACTTAGGGGAGCTTTTTTTTTTTTTTTTTTTTTTGGATTTATGATTGAGAAAAGTGAAGGCCCTGGGCCTGGACCAGGAGGAAAGGGGTTAAGACAGTGCAGCAGGGTATGATGGGGTCACAGGCCCTGAGACGTGCCTGCTGTGGAGGCCCAGTGTGGTGGAAAGTGGCGAGTGTGCCCCGGGTGCGGTGTGGGTGAGGGCCTCACAGGGGAGAGACTCAGCAGCACTGAGGGAGAGAATCCTGGGGAGACCGAGGGCCAGTGAAAGCCCCTGAGCATCGGGAAGGCTGGCAGCTTCCAGAGCCCGGGATCTCCAGGCCCGCAGTGAAACTTGTTTCCCGTGCTGTGCTCTGTCATAATCCCCTCTCGGCAGCCCCAGACCTCGAGTAAAATTCCATGACACACAGGAGCATCCTGTTGGTGGCACTCGGGGGAATGAAGGCAGAGGGCTGGCCACTGCATGGGGAGGGGGCGGGGAGAGGAGGCAGTAGCCTGGCCCAGGGGTTGGGGCTGGAGTGGGGCGATAGGCTTCAAGGAGCACTCCCTTAGGAGTGGATTGAGACGAACGCCCTTTCGTTAAAAAGAAGGAGAAAAAATTGCGAGGCTAACCCTGAGGAAGACGCAGGCGATAACCACTGCCGCTCACTGTTTTCCGAGCGACAGTCCCCTCAGGTCGAGCAGCGATCCCATGGCTCTGTAAGGAAGCGACCTGGGACTTTGGTTTTGAAATCACCTCCACAAAGAGTGGGATGACAGTCATTTCAGCCAGATCTTAGGAGGCTCAGAGAGGCCAAGTAGTTTGCCCAAGGTTACACAGCTGGTACAGGAAAGAGTCAGGATTTGAACCCTGCTCCTTCGGACTCCCAAATGCAGACTGCATCTCACTACCCCACACTGCAGCTGGCAATGCCAGGAGAGTTAGTTTCCAGCCCCATCAGGGCAAGGTGGGATCCTGACCCACGAACACCCCCCATCCTTTTCTTATCACCACTGAAGGGCCGGGCCACCACAAAACGCAGTCAACACTCCGGCCGAGTGCGTCCTCGGCCTGCAACCTCTGTTTTTATGGCAGGCTTTCCTCCCTGGGGAGCATGGGCTGATCCCTGGACGTGAAAACCAGGAGTGCCTGCTGGTTCTGTTTCTCCCTGGAGACGTGGCAATCTATTGGGAGTTTGCTTCACATGAGCCAGTCCCCAGCAGCCGGTCACCTTTGGGTGTTGTACCAGCTGCTGTTCATGCTCTCCCGAAACCTCTCGGGTCCCCTTACCACGTCTGTGTGCAGTGGGACCCCTCCTGCTTTCTCTCCAAGAGCCAGCACCTGAGGATGGAGCGCAGGTTGCTGAAACCCACTTTGCCCGTGTGTGTGGACAACTGGAAACGCCTGGGAATTTGCATCCTCTTGGGGCCGCCCTTGACCAATGACTGATAAATCCTCCCCGTTCCTTTGACCCTCATGGAGAGCCTCTGAAGTATGACATGCCCTGTCCCCAGTGGGACTAAGCCAAACTTACCGCCCAGGCTTAGCGTCACACCCTTGCTGCTTGATCCCACTTCCCCACCCCCCTACCAGTTTCTCTAGGAAACACTTGCTAATAAATCATTCCCTAATAAATTGCTTCCATATGAACCCTCATCTCAGGGTCTGCTTTGGGGGAACCCAAACTAAGACAGATATGTCAACAAGTCGAAGCGCTGAGCCTCCAAAGCTGAGGGCCAGCGGATTGCTGCCACCCGGATGAGTTTGGCCTGCAATGGTGTTTTGTTCCGAGTGCCTCCCCCATCCCTCCTGGTTCCCCCTCAAAGCAAACACTGTTTCCACGTGGGAATAAAATTCTTGACCTTGGCTAATGGAGTGCTTATCAACTGCATTGAACAGTCACAAAGAAAAGCAATGAGTGCGGCTACAGCACAGCAAGTGTTTCAAGAGACAGGGTATTTCATGCAAGCCTTCCAAGAACCGGTGAGTTAGGAGCTATCACTACCCCTTTTAACTGATGAAGATTCTGAATCACCAGGGCTCCTTTACTCAGTCACATATCTAGGAAGCAAAGAGAGGGAATTTGTACTCAGGCCGTCTGACTCCAAAAGCTATGCCCCAACCACTGTGCGACGGAGAGATCCACAAACCTACACCTACACTCCTGCCACCCAACTGAGGGCATCTCGTGACTGGTGCGACTTCTGATCTGCTAGTCTGGTCTTGCTAAGTGTCCCTATTATTTGTTTCTTCCCTTTCAACAGCTTAGGACTTGATTTGGGAAGGCACAGGAATAAATAATGATACAGAACCATGCATTTTGGGAGGGATTTATATCTTTCTTTAAAAGAAAAGATTAAGCAAATGCATATATTTAAATTCTCAAATTGCAGCGCGGTAGTTCCCGGGAACCAGCACTTCTGCAAGCCAGCTGAGATCGTTCCAGAAATTGGACCTCTGTGTGTACAGGGCTGTGGGTGAGCCAGAGCGAGCGACCAGGAGAGGAAGTCAGCCCTCCCCCTCCCCCCACCTAGTGCCATCCCTCCTCCAACAAGCTGTCAACTCTGCAGTGGAGAACAGTGCCAGCCTGCAGGCTTTCTGTTCCCAGAGCTCAGCGGATGACTCAGTTACTGAGCAATTTCCTTTTTTTCATGAGCCTACCATGCAGAGATTTTCAAATTATTTCCCTGAAATGTTCCTCCCCTCTCCTTGCTGCATGCCTTGCCCCCAGAAGGCACAATTTTCAACAGATTCTTCCTAACAACATCCCAGCCAGCATCTATTAGGTTCTTACTAGAGGCCAGGCACCCAGCTCAGCATTTTACATCTGCCTTCCCAGCTCACCCTCACAACCACACTGGAGGGTCTGCATATTAGTGTTTCCATTTTCTGGATGAGGAAACTGGAGCCCAGAAAGGTTGCCCAAGGTCATTTGCCAAGACGTAACAGAGCTGGAACACAAACCCATATCAGTTTATGGCTTTAACCACCATGCTATACTGTCACCTTACTCTGAAAAGATGCACATTATTCGAGGTAGGTTGTGTTATTTGTCCTAAAATTCTTCCTTCCTTCCCTTGACATGACTTTTCCACGGGCAAATTTTCTACGCTCAACTTTGGACTTGGCCATGTGACTTGCTTTGGCTGATGGGATGAGGATAGAAGTGAAAGTGTGCCATTCTGAGCTGAGGCTGCAGGTGACGTGGCACATTTCTGCCAGTCCTCTTGCAGCTTCTACACCCTGCCACCAAGAAGGCATGTTCGTTAAGCCGTTGACTCTCAGCTTGAACCTCAGTATAAAGACCTGTGGGGGGCCCCGACCCCAACCTGACGGGTAGAGTTCAACCTGATTCATCCATACGTCACTGAGCCCAGCCAAGATCAGCCAAACCACAGCCGACCAGCACACTGTGGGCCCAAAATCAGCACTGTAGTTGTAAGCCACTGAGCTGTTGGGGCTGTTTGTTACGGACCATTATCATAGCAAAAACTTCTCACTGTTGCATGGGATAGCACTCTAGTCTAGCCAGCACTGCCTGGGCTGGCTCTCAGCGTTGTAATGGAAGAGTGCAGGGTCATGGTCTTAGGGAAGAAATGAGCCTGTGACATCATCTGACCCTGCCCCTCCTCTGCAGCCTTCATCCTTCCCTGTCTCCTAAGGCAGCCTACTTCCTCTCTGAACATGCTCAAAAGTCTTCCCTAGATTGAACCCTGAAGACCCAGGCTCAGCTAACATTAACAGTTCCTTTTCTCTCTTTCTATGATCAGCACCCTAGTGCCCCACGACCTCCGTCACTCTCTGAAAGGACACCTCTGGTTATCAACATCCCTCTTAAATAATGGTCAGGGCCATTTACCTGCTTGTTCTCCAATCCCTGCCCTGCCCATTCTTCTCTGTACTGTAGGGGGATGAGTCCTACAAATAAGTGTCCCAGGAGCTCTCACTCATGAGCTTCCAGTGGGATGTAGCTAATGGGAGGGGAGACCCTGGTGAGAGATGGGAGGGGAGAGGAAGGGAAAAGTCAGGGTACTGCTCCCCTCCCCTGCTTTGGGTGGTATGCCAGGCAATGGCTCTATTTCCTTTATGGTTCCAGCCCTGCCCCCCCAGGGGCCCTCCTGCTGTGGTCCCCAGTCCCATAAGGAAACCCCTAGAGCCTGGTCTGGAGACATCCTCTCATCCCTCAACCCCTCTGTCCCAAGGGGTGGTGGTGCCTTCCAGCTGCAACTAAACCCTGGATTGCCTCGCCCTCTCCTGTGTCCTTCGCAGCCCTTCTGGCCTTTGTGACTAGCTCCTCCCCTCATCCATCTCCTCATTTCAATTATATGACCCAGGTTCTGTTTTGCCAACAGACTCTGCCTAATACAGCCTCCTGACTTCTTAAGGCCTCATCCTACATTGTACACAGCCTGTCCACACCTCACACAAATAGACTTCACAGGTGCCAATCCCACCCAAGTTGAGTGGCAGTTGACTTGCCAACGAAACGTGAAATTTTGTAGCTGTTTAATTTCAAATAAAGTTTGTTTTTTTTTGCCTTGTGTAGCCAACAGTTTTTTTGTTTTTGTTTTTTCCCAGCCCTTGGGGAAGCTCCTGGGCCTGTGGAGAAAATGTCTCTGAGGGTGGTGACTGAAGGGAACAAAATGTCCCAAAGGGCAACCGTAAAGGCCTGTGCTCAGGACAGTTGCTCCCTCAGCGAAAAGCCAAGGGAAAAAGGAGTCCCAGGACAAAGGTGCTCATTGCTGGAACCATTTTGCCCAGGGACCCTCCCCTTTCCCATCCAACAGGATGGAGTCTTTATCCTTCAAGAGGCCTGGAGCTCAGAAGGACTCTGTGTCTATGAGATGAATTTTCTCCATGGGCTGACAGGCAAGAGGATCTTAAATGTGTCAGTGGAATTCAGATTTCCCAAGTTGCCCAACCACTAAAATAAAGTTGAAAGCAAAACTCTGCTGGAAGGCTGCCGAGACCTTAATGCAGGATGCTGCATGGCAGCGGGAAGACAAATTGGGACTCTGAGAGCCCCTCCTCTGCAAATGGATTTGGCTGTCCTGAGCCGGGCCCTTACAGCATGGGGGAGACTCAGCCCTGCTGCTCAGCTGTGTGTCACCCCTGTCAGGGGGCTGGCGCACCCAGGAGAAGAACTCTGCTGAGGTCTGAGGGCGGCACCCAGGTGCCGAGCACTGTTTTCTCGTGAGGCCCATGGGCAGTTCAAATTCCATCGTGGTCCCTAGAAAACAAACTCATGGTTCCCAAAGGGGAAAGGGGGAGAGGGAGGGATAAATTACGAGTTTGGGATTAGCAGATAACACTACTGTATATAAAATAGATAAACAACAAGGACCTACTGTATAGGGAGCATATTCAATATCTTGTAGTAAACTATAATGGAAAAGAATATGAAAAAGAAATATACATATATATGTATACGTGCGTGTGTATAACTGAATCACTTTGCTGTACACCAGGAATGAACACAACATTCTAAATCAACTATACTTCAATGAAGAATAAAATAAAAGACTCCGTCTTTGTCATGTGACCAGCTCTGGAGTGGCTGGGCCCCATGGTCTCCCTCGTGAGGCCAGGTGAGGAGCCAGGTCTTGGCAGGCACGCGGGGAAGTGGCCAGTACAGTGGGCACAGCAGGCCTTGGTGTGGAATGTCACTAGTCTGACGGGTCGCCCACCCACCCCTCCTCTGGCCTTTGCCTGGTGATTTGGGGGAACTTGGTGCTGTGACACCCACATCACCCTCCCACCCCCTACTGTGGGCAACACTGAGAATGGAGACGAAAGCCTCTTGGTTGGAGATGGACCCACTGGGGATCAGTCTGAAGAGAGAATGAAGATAACACAGGGCATCATGTGAGGAAGAAGCAGGAAATAATGCGGGCCTGGCTCCCAGGGGAAGTGGATCCAGCCATTAGCCACCCGAAGGACACTGAGCAAGGAGGCTTTAGTGAGCAGCTATCAAGTGTCTACCGTGGTAATCAGCATCCCTCGGGGCTGCTGACTTCCCTGAATTTTCCAGAACACTTGGTATTGACCCAAGAACAGGCTGGTCAATCAAAATGTCATTGTATCATGTGCTTTTGTTTATACACTAGGGAGCGGCTGCCCGCGGGTAGAGCCGGGTAAAGAGGCAGAGGTTGCCAGCACCAGGAAGGCAGGCTATCAGAGGAGCAGAGGTGGAACAGAATGGGCAAAATTGTATTAACAGGATTTTCTCAGAGCGAAGCCCCTGAGCGGCAGTGTGTTTGGAAGGAATCCTTTGCGCAGCTGCTTGGGAGGAAAGTACGCTCCTCAGGGCCATGGTGCAGTGGCCTGGTGGCTGACACAGGTGGTCACTCAGTAAGCATTTGTTGAAGAAATGCTTGAGAAACACTAGAAGGGTCCCTAGACTACCTCCCAAGTCAGGTGGGTCTCCTTAAATAAAGGGCCCTGGTTTAGCTGAGTGGGAGGTGCAAGCCGGGTTCCTCCTAAGGAGCTTCTTCCCCACCACAGAGCTCAGCCCCTAAATCAATGTTGAACAAATATTTACAGAATATCCTATTCATGGAGACCCCCCTCTTTGCCATCCCAGATCACTTAGGTTAGGCATGGTCAGAAGACAGAGTTCAGGGATGAGAAGACTGAACTCTGCCTCATGCCAGCTGTGTGACTTTGGGCAAATCACTTAACCTCTCTGGGCTTTAATTTCCGCTGAAAGGCCTTGCTGAGACCAGGCAAGCAGCTCTTGCTGGAGACAATGTTTTGGGATGCCAAAGAGGTTGGCAGGGAGGAGGGGAGGGTGGCGGGGGTGGAGGGGCGCAAATGAAAATGATAATAACTAACATTCGTGTGGCATTTCCCATGGCCAGCACCACAGGAGCACTGGACACCTACTAACCTGCTTGCTTCTCACAATGACACCCATATTAATCAAACACATCTTGCATCCCAGAGTTTTTGATAACCCCTGCACTGTGGGTGTGAGGCTAGCATCAGAGCCCCATTTCACAGGTGGGAAAATTGCAGGTGGAAAGGGAAGGGCATTCACCTAAGGCCAGAGGGGGCAGAGGGCATGCAACTGAGGCGGGACCTGGTTCTCCCTAGGAGATCTGACTGTGTTCCTGTCTACCTGACCACAGGGCCTGCGGGCTGGCTACTTCCTTCCTGGGAGTTGACACCCCTCAGATCCTCCCTCTGCTGGGAAAGGCTTCCAGAAGGAGAAGAGCTTCACGCTCACAGAGCCCACCTAACTCCTGTTTACCACTTCATCGTAGCCAAATAGAGTAAGTGCAGTATTGATTAAATGCACTTTTTTTGAGAATACATATTCACCCTGATGTTTTGTCATTAATGCATTAAGAAGCTGAACAAGCAATAAGACCAAATGGACTTCAAAACGCAGCAGAATTTCCATCCAGTGTGGTCTGACTTACAGCCATTACCTCCTGGCAAAGGACAGCTCCCGCACCAGCCCACACCTTGGCTGAAACTTGAGAGCTCTTTGTTCTCAACCTTATTTATTTATTCTCTCAGAGAGTGGATGGACGTCAGGCTCTGTGCCATGGGGCGGGCCCTGCTTGGTGATGGGGGACACGTGTAAATTAGGGAGGCAGGCAAAGAAGGAATAAGATTTTCACTGCATGCTTATGGAGTGACTGTTGATCCCGACCTGGTTATTGGGGCGAGGGGGTGGGGAATGTGGAGAGCTCGCCTTCCTCATGCCCTCACCTGCAGAAGACTCCAGAGGGAGGGGTGGACTCAAGGGTCACGTGACTCTGCCCCACCCCCTATCAGTCCATCCCAAGTGACGGGCGACTGGTGCAGTGCCTCGTGTATCCCCATGGCTGGGTTGGGGCTCTGGCTTTGTCACTAGCTGACTGAGGAAAAACTGGCCAGGTTTTTTTTTTTTTCCCTGTTTGGGGGCCTCAGTTATTCATTTGCAAAAACAGAAAGGAAAAAAAGCCAAAACTGGACAATTTCTTAGAGCCTTGAAGATCCGGCAGCTTATGACCCTCCCCCCTCTCTCCCTTCC
This sequence comes from Aethalodelphis obliquidens, assembly GCF_003676395.1. Taxonomy (NCBI): domain Eukaryota; kingdom Metazoa; phylum Chordata; class Mammalia; order Artiodactyla; family Delphinidae; genus Aethalodelphis; species Aethalodelphis obliquidens. The sequence goes on from NW_020838006.1 coordinate 10,438,489, forward strand.
TTCTTCACTCCCTCCCTCTTTCTCATTCTCCTCCCCCTCCTTCTTTCTGAAACAATTTCATTCTTGCAAAGTCTTGTCAAAAACTCTCTAGATGAACTGACAAGGACAAAAAATACCTTAAAAAGAAACCCACCCAACAACAAAAGTCTCCTTAAAAAGCGCTTCTGCAGAGCTCAGATGTCAACAATGAAAGCTTAGGAACGGCATCGTTGAGAGAGCTGGCGTTTGCAAAATTTAACCTAAGACACTGCAGACAGCAGGGAGGGGCTTTGAGTCAGGATGGGGGTGGGTTAGAAACTCTGCCCACAGAACTGGCCACCCCGGAATGAGAATTCTCTCCCTCCTCTGCCTTTTCTCCCAAAGCTCTGTGGTCAGCTCAGTTATCAGCCTGATGAGGTTTCCCCTCCCTGGGTTCTCAGCAGCCCCCTTGGAGGCTGGATGCGGCACCCTGAGCCCTTGGTTCTCCCCTGCTCTGTGGAGGCCGGTCCCATGCAGAAAGCCCGGCATTGAAACCTGTGTTGGAGGAAAGGGCTCTGAGGCTTGCCCGCTCATCCCTATTTTCAGAGTTGTTTGTGGAGTCTTACTGTGTGTTGGGTACTTCCTGGTGGCAGGTCCTGTGCTGGTTCCAAGGACGGCATCTAGAGAAGGATGGATGAGGCCCCAAGAAGCTCACCGTCTAGCAGGGGACCTAGACAAGCAAACCGCAACTGGCCAGCGTGCTACGGATGTGGCATTGGTGAGCCCAGGATGCCAAGGGAGCCCAGAGCAGGAGGTTGAAGCAGGCTGGAGGGAAGGCTCAGTGAATTTGGAGCTGAATGGCAAAGGCTCAGTGGGAGTTAGTCATCCAAGCAGGGACTGGGGGCCTCCAGGGGAGGTGTGAAACCTACAAAGGTGTGAAATGTATAAGGCAGGGAGGACTGAGAGACCACGGCTGGGTCTGGAGAGTAGCGAGTGAGGGCAGCGATGGAGAGAGATCACACTGGACAGATAGGCGAGAGGCAGGACCTGCGGTTTTACACGGTAAGTAATGGAGTTGAAGGTTTTATAGCAGGGGAGTGATGTAAGGTGCACGGTTCGCGTGGAGGGGGAGAGATAAGAAACTGCATTGGGCTCTGCACTAGACCAAGGAAATTCCAAATATGACACCTGGTTCAACCCTCCAGCCGGCCCTGGGAACCTGCAGAGCCACCTGGTTGAGGGCAGTACCTCTTAGCTCCACTGGGGTCCCAATCCTAGTACCATCACTCATTAATCTGATGATGTGGGCAAGTGGCTTAACGTCTCCGGGCCAAGTCTCCCCATCTCTAATATTGTGTGTGGATCCCACAAGGATTCACGGGTGGTGCTTGGGCCACACAAAGGCCCACTTGGACCGTTAAGACCCCGTCGGTAAGGAGGAAAGCGACTCATGCAGGGGCACCACACGGTGTGAATCCCGGCTCTTTCTTCCAGGCGCCATCATCTCCTGATTGATAACTGATGCTCTTGTGGGAACCCGGTGGGAGATGTGTGGTATCTGGGACTGAGTGAGGGGAGCTGACAGGTAATGGGTTGGGGAGGATTTCCTGTTGTTTTCACAGGTAAACCATGCTGGCTTCAGGCTCAAGTATTTGCGATTACAAAGAACAGTCGTCCCTTGGTATCAGTGGGGGATTCGTTCCAGGACCCGAAGTGGATACCAAAATCCGCAGATGCTCAAATCCCATAGTCAGCCCTCCATATCCAGGGATTCAACAAACCATGGATGGAAAACGTCCCACAGGATATGTATTGAATAAACATCCACATATAAGTGGACACGCTCAGTTCAATCCCTATTCAACTCTATTGAAGTTGAACCCCTGTTCAACTGCGGTCAGAGGCCACACGTCAGATGCACGGGGCAAATGATCTCTGAGGCCTGCCCTGTGCCCCTAACCTGACACATAACCTTAAGTCATAGAGCATCCAACTCCCCAAGAAGGCAGCGCGAGGCCAGGCATCCCTGCACTACACCCAGGTGGGCAGGGGGCCCCAAGTCACCCAGAAAACCTGTGGTCAGCGTGCCCTTGGAAGCCACTCACATCAGACCTCGCTGCTTTTTGGGAGGGCTGTGTCGGCAGGCGTGTCACAGACAACCTCCTCTGACATTTGTCCCTGTGTGGCCACGCTCACCCCTTCCAACAGCCCCAGTCTGGGAAGAGTGTACCTCTGACCATCTAGAATGCTCCTGGGGGACCTGGGAGCCCATGCCCCTGTGGACTGGTGGATTGGACGAAATTTATTTCCTTGGGAAGGCACCCAAGGGGGAGCTTGGAGGGCCCAGTGAGACAGGCAGGTGAAGGCTGTCCAAACACAGCCCAGATGCCCTGTTTGCTGGTGCACCACATCCTGGCTGCCCAGAGAATTGCCTCGGGCTGACCAGGAACTACCTGGCCCAGGAGTTTTGCCCACCGGCCCTGCAGCTCATGGCCCTTTGTCTTAAGCCCAGACTACCTGGTGCTCCAGAGCCCCTGCTGTGATCTGGTTGAAGCGAGACCACATGCTGGTTCCACTCCTTCCCCCACCCCTCCCACGGCCCTCACTGCCCTTCTCCAGCAGACACGCCCTCAAGAATCCTTGTCTCAGGCTCCGCATCTGGGGAAGCTGTTGTAAGAGACCCTGCAATACTGACATCGCTTCTCCCACCCAACCCAACCTCCACCAGATTGTTTTCCAGCAACATTCCCGACCCTCTGAATGAGCAGTCTTCTTGTCATCCTTGTGCTTCCTCATCCCTGATCCCTAACCTGGGGCTTTGCAAACACTGTCCCTCTGCCTGGAATGTCCTCTCCAGCTTCTTAACTCTGTGAAAAAGCCCAGTTTGAACATCCCCCCCACCGTGGTACTTCCCTCCAGCCAGCAAGCACTTGGTATCTGCAGCTGCCACAGACTCATGGTGTGGCTGTCACTTGTCGGTGGGGGGGTGTCTATCTGACTGAACTCTGAGCTCTCAGGGCCCCTCACTCCTGCCAAGATGCCCAGCTCCCTCCTGGCTCACTGGCTGCCATGAATAAATCCCCTGCCTCTGGGTAGCCCCTGGAGTCTGTCTGTCCCCCGTGGGCCCGTCTGGCCTCCTTCTGCCCGGTCCTGCCCTTTGGCACCCTGGAACCCATCTGGTCACCAACCCTGCCTGCTGCATCCTCGGAAGGAAACTGAGGCTCACAGGGGTGGTGTGACTGGCCCAGGCCACACATCCAGCAGGAAGGAGACCAGAGCTCTTGACCTCAGGACACCTTTCTTTCACCCTAATTTGCATCACTGCAGGGGAGGCGGAGAGGCACGTGGTTTTGCGGGAGGCCAGGAGATGCCAAATGCGGGTGTGCGTCTCATGGTGAGAAGCGGAGACTGTTTCTCCTTGGGTGGCGTTTGCATTTACAGGTGTCACCTGCTTGCCCTTCAGAGGAGGGGGCCTCGTGCTGTATCATTCAGGGGCTGCACATGAGACAGAACTCACCCCAGATGGTTCCAAAGGAGAGGCTTTAAGGAGAGGGATACTTCCAGAGGGGCGGGCAGGGCTAAGGGAACAAACAAGGGATGCTGAGGTGCCCAGAGACCGGCGACACCAGGAAGCTGTTATCCCGAGGGCCGAAGGGCAAGAGAGGGACAAGGGTCATCGGCGTCCCACGCAGGGAGGGGCCGTGTGGAGCAACTCGGGAGAGAGAGAGGCGGGCAGGAGCGCCCCAACCGTTCTCCGCCCACCCCCATCTCCTGCCAGGGTCTGCTTCTGACCATATCCAACTGGGAGTCAGAGCAGGGCCAAGAAGGGCAGAGAACCGAGCCAGGGGTCAGGGAGGCAGATGCAGACCGACCCACACAGACGATGCCTCCTTTTCACGAACCAGCGATCGGCGGCCCCCGGGACGGCGCAGAAGTGGGTGTACAGGGAGATTCATGGCCATCTTAGCTTCTCACTGTATGCCGTTCCCCCACTGGGTTCCCAGAAGTCATCAGAAGGTGTCGCAGTGGAGCCGCTGCCACTCCTTTGTCATGAGGCCCATGACATAATGGGGACTGAACTGGAGGAACATCTAACCAGGCCCCCAGCCAGGGTGGGTGGGAATTGAACCTAGGCCAGCCCTTGGGTCAAGTTGCAGACCTCTGTTGAGTCCGTGTTGCTTTCAGGACATGGGGGGAAGGGGTCGCTAAGGCCTGGCTGAGGCTGTCTGGTGACCTTCCCCCTTCCCAACCCAGCGGACACTCTGAGGCACACGAAGCAACTCGCCTGCAACTCTTCCAGAACACGGAATGCTCCCTGGCCCAGCGTTCACGGCAAAGGGACACTCCCTGACTTTGTGGGATTTGGCTACATTTCTGGGTAGGAATGGAAGACCCTGGAAGAGCTAACACCTCTGTTGTCGGTAGAAGCATGAGCTAGGTAGGTTGCAAGGAGAGTCAGCAGATAAACAGAGAGCACTTTCTGCAAAGCACTTCCGCAGTAACCCACAGGACACCAGGAGGAGAGGAATGGGCCTCTGTGTAGGATGCTATGTTTCTTCTTCTTTTTCTTTTTTTTAAAGAACCAATTTAATTAATTAATTTATTTTTGGCTGCGTTGGGTCTTCATTGCTGCATGCGGGCTTTCTCTAGTTGCGGCGGGCAGGGGCTGCTCTTCGTTGCGGTGCACAGGCTTCACGTTGCGGTGGCTTCTCTTGTTGCAGAGCACGGGCTCTAGGTGCATGGGCTTCAGTAGTTGTGGCTCGCGGGCTCAGCAGTTGTGGCTTGCAGGCTTTAGAGCGCAGGCTCAGTAGTTGTGGTGCACGGGCTCAGTTGCTCCGCGGCATGTGGGATCTTCCTGGACCAGGGCTTGAACCCATGTCCCCTGCATTGGCAGGCGGATTCTTAACCACTGAGCCACCAGGGAAGTTCTGCTATGTTTCTTCTTACTCCCCACTTTCTGCCGGTCATTGGGAGGGGACTTGAAGAGCTGTTAGCGTGGCACTGAGTCAGGGGCCTATGCTCTCTGTCCCCTCCCCCTGTTTATATCCACCCTTCCCCAAGATACCCTAATGAATGCCTCCAAGTCTGGGAAGAATAATGTGATAACCGATTATCACGGCACTTGATTGTATACAAAATCAGATTTGCAAATTCCATTGTTTTTAGTTCCTATTTTGCAACACTTTTGCAAAAAGAGAGAGAACTCCCAACCTGGAAAGGGTATGGGTATTGGTGGGTGCATGAAGATGGGGACCTACCAGTCCTCCAGAGGGAAAGAATTTGGGATGCACAGGGAGGTCCAGCCCTTGAGGTTTGGGGGCCCCATGCTCGGCCTCAGCAGGCTCATCTCAGCAGGGACAAGCTTGAGCAGAAGACAGAAGGCTCCTTCCAGAACACTGTGCTCTCACTTGACACCAGGACCCCAGTTTGCCTTTGGCGGGAGGGAATCAAATTTCCCTTCAACTCCATTGGAGTTTATTTATTAAAGAATGAATAAGATGTTTCTTGCCTATCTGGGGTGCAAATTTAAAACCACTGCACAGTTACTGCACACTACATGCCCTAGGCTTTGCTCTCATACAGGACAACAATGTTGAGTGATGGGGTTAGAACCCTCGCCGTATATCAGGCTGCCCAGATCCACTTCCCAGTAACCACTAAGCTGCTGGGTGCCCTTGGGTAACTCAGCAGTTTTGAAACTCGGGGAACAGAAAACCTTTCCAGGAGGTACTTTGCCTGGATAGTATCGTAGATGATAAAAATGGCCCAACTTCGCCCCTCTCCCTGGAGTCTGTTTTCCCACCCCTTGATTCTGGACGGGTCTTGTGCTCTGGGCAGTAGAATTTGGCCGAAGTGAACTCCTGCCAATGGGCAGCCCCAGCAGGAGACCAGGGTGCAGGAGAAGAGAGCATTAGGGTGCCTGCTCCCCTCTCTCCCTGCCCTGACTGGCCCTCCTCCAAGCTCCAGCTCTACCACACTCAGAAGATGCATTTCCTCTCTGGCCCATTAGCCTAGAAGGTGGCGTCTTAGGCAGGGTTCCCGGAAACAGAGAGAGAGCTGGGGATCCGTGAGAATGTGTTGTGTTAGCAAGTGCTCCCTGGGAACTCCACGAGGGGAGGGGGAAACAAGACCAGGAAGGGAAGGAGGCCCAGCAGGTGTGGGAGGGCTGGGTGTGCAGGTCACACCTGGAGTGTCCCCCTGCATGGACAAGGGACCCCATACCCCATCACCCGTCAGTCCTTGGCCAAGGGCTACCCCAGGGGACACTCCTGGCTCTCCCTAAGCACTGGCAAAGCTGGATGTCAAGTGCAGCCAGCCTTCTGGTAGAGAGACCCAGGTGCTGGATGCAGTGTGGAATCCCCACACTTAGGAACTGCACCCCACACCTCTTGTTTTCCCAGTCTTAGCATTCACAGAGGTGAGCAGTAAGAAAGCTTTAGTTTTAATTTCTCCAGAATAGCGCACCCTCGCACAAAAAGCAGAAGGAATGGGTGTCCCCAAACAGTTTCTCCCTTCTGCACTGGAAAAGGCCCAGGAGAAGAAACACAAAGTGCTCTGTTACCTTCTTGAAGTGTGGGGAGGGAAGAAAAAATGAATCCCTCTAAGCTGTCCTGCCACAAATGTGTGTTGAATTGAACTGACCTAGTAGAACATGGGCCCTGGGGTCAAATCCTGGCTCTTCCATGGTCTAGCTGTGTGAGCTGGTTATTTAACCTCCCTGTGCCTCTGTTTTCCCACCTGTAAAATGGGGATAACGATAACAACAATACCAATAATAATAATCACCATTTCATAGAGTAGTTGTATCAAGTGAGTGAACGTATGTAGAGCGCTTAAAACCACACTCTGACTGAAACAATCAGCACAGTGCAAGTGCTAGCTGCCGTTTTTATAAATCATTAGAACAGTCTCTTTTAATTTTGTTGCATGTTGGGAATAGTTTTCTTCTTCTTTAAAATGGTTTTGGATGAGCAGACAAAACTTCCTGCTTTAAACAAATGAAAGTTTGTACCCTTCCCCTGAGTTGGTGAAGGAAGGACAATTCAGTCCATAGATGGATTCCGAGGTGGGGCTTGTAAGGTGATTGAGGGTTGGGCTGAGGTTCTGAAGGCTGAACACAGAGCAGGACCTGTGCTTTCTTACTGCTTACCTCTGTCAGTGCTAAAACACATGCTAAAAACAAAGGTGGAGGAGGGGTGCTGCTAACCGTGGGGTCCCCTCCCTTCCAGGCCTGTGAGCTGTGCTCAGTAAGCTTATTCTGCTTCCTTCATATTCATTCAAGAGGCTGCAGGGCTGCAGCGATCTCTGCAGAGAGGCAGCACATCGAGAGGTTAGCAGCGCTTATTGAGTTAGTAATTCGCACGCACTTTTCCGGCTAGATTATCTTCCCGGAGACTCTGATAGGGGCAGCCAGCGGCTAATGCAACGCGAGGCTGCAGGCGGGGCGGCGGGGAAGGAGACAGGCCCGGAGACCTGGGGAGGATGACCAGAGGTGGAAGAGGAAAGAAGTCTTCCCCACCCTGCCTGGGGCCGTACAGCAGGGAGCACGGGCTGCATTCTCCAAGGCGCTCCCCAAATTCCCCTTCAGACACGACGATTTACTCCCCAAGTCGCTAGAGTGAGGCCTGAAGATGCCCTCAGGTGCCAGCCCTCCTAGAGGCACCTCCGGTACGGCAAGCTGCCCATCCAAGGTCCCGCCGCTCCCCGGGGCCGTCACATCCAATGGCTGAGCGGTCCAGAGACATGCAATTCCCCCCAACTCAGGAGCCCGACTCCAGAGCCCAGAGCAGACACCTTCCCCCGCTGCCCTGTGTCCTCCCCCTCCCCCCGCAGGTGTCAATCCCCATCCCAGTCACACTCCTACTAAAGGTCCCACACACTAACCTGGGGCTTGGTGTCTGCTTCCCTGGAGTCTGCCGAGTGGAGCCACCAACACTGCGGAGCCCTTTCATTTTCATCATCAAGGCCTGTCTCCACAGGTGGTTATCATACACAGTGATGGCGCGAGATTATGGAGATTAGCCCCACCTTCAGGTCCTGGCCTGGTAAAAGTGGCCCCAGGTGAACTGCGTTCCCCATCAACCTCACGACCCCCCATCCAGGGCTTTTCTCTGTTTTCTGAACTTCTGGAGCCCTGGGGCTTTCCTGGTCCAAGGTTCCCCTCATTTGGGGAGAGAGCTCTGGACCAGCTCCTCGGTCCCGGAGCTGCTCAGGTGTTACAGCTCCCGGTGAAGCCGGGCCAGAGAGGGCCAGCGGGGTGCACGGCGCTGAAGCAGGAGAGTCATCTCCGGGGCCGAAGCGCCGACACCTGGCGCGAGTACCAGGAGGCGGGCGCAGGGCGGGCACGGTGGTTTAGGATTTGCATCTCTGGATCATTTATGCGTTCTAGTTTTCCTTCCTCTATACCTTTCCTCATTTCCTCAGTCATAAACTCACCCAAGGATAAGTGACTATCGTGTGTCATATATCACTAGGCATCTAGAACGCAAGAGGGAAGCAACGACAGATGGCCCTGCCCCAGACTGCCTGTCCCACAGTTTTAGGGGAGATGTCCATCCATTCATCCATTCACTCACTCAATTATTACTTATGCAACACTTACTAGGAACCATTACTTTAGATAGATTGATAGATAGACAGACAGATAGGTAGATAGGTGATAGATAAGTAGATAACAGATAGGTAGATAGCTAGTTACTACTGGGTTCTTTTTTTTTTTTCACACTGACACCCCACTGAGGGTAGAGACGATGTCTATTCCCCCAGAACCTCTTCCGCAGGCCCCATGAGTGGTACTGACCATCAGCGCTATAAGTGCGGCGAGAGGAGAGATGATGGTGAGGCGGGTGTTATAATGGGAGCCCCATGGATGCAGCAGCACCTAAGCTTGACCTTGAAGGAGTCATGAGCTTAAGGGTGATCCACAGGGGGCCGCCCAGACCATCTGCCCTACCAACTCCTGGGACTGGAAGCAGACACAACTCGTTGAGGGTCGTGGAGGAGACAAGTGCAACCAGAGCCCTCTTAGAAAGAGCGTCTCTTCCTCTCTCCGCAGGCCAGCCAGCAGACGGCGCCTTCATCGGCTCTCCCACTCACTCCGACTGTGATGCGGAGGGCTTCCTGGCTACGAAGCTCCTTTGGCCAAGTGTCCCCGGCCCTCTGAGCCCGTGGCTCCCAGGTTCACGATCTCTTTCAAGACCCAGACTCCGTGAAGAGTCATGCACGTGGGTGCTCCCATGGTACCTGGTCGTGGCCCACCCACAGCTGACTGGTGGTCTGCAACTGCTCTCCCACCCTGACTGGCATCCTCTGTGCACGACGGGCTCGGCCGGCCTTCATGGTCTCCCGCTGTCCACCAGCCCTGCCTCCGCTCCTGGTGCCCATTTCTGGATCAGTTAGGGTCCTGTGAGCAGGCAGGAACCACTAGGTATTTGAACAGAGAGAATTTAATATGAAGATTTGTTTTTAATGGGAATTTTAATTTTTCTCCAGTTTTATTGAGCTATAATTGACATATAACATTGTATGGAAGAATTGTTAACTGTGACATTAAGAAGGGAGGGAAGGACTTAGGACTTCCCTGGTGGCGCAGTGGTTGAGAGTCCACCTGCCGATGCAGGGGATGCGGGTTCGTGCCCCAGTCCGGGAGGATCCCATATGCCGCGGAGCGGCTGGGCCCATGAGCCATGGCTGCTGAGCCTGCACATCCGGAGCCTGTGCTCTGCAACGGGAGAGGCCACAACAGTGAGAGGCCCACGTACTGCAAAAAAAGGAAAAAAAGAAGGGAGGGAATTCCCTGGCGGTCCAGTGGTTAGGACTCTGCGCTTCCATTGCATGGGGCACAGGTTCGATCCCTGGTCAGGGAACTAAGATCCCCCAAGCTGCTCAGTGCGGCCAAAAAAAAAAAAAGGTAATGAGAACTCTAAGGTATTACAGAGGTAGCAACTGCAGGGAACAGCTCCCTCCCCCTCGGGCTGGGTGGGCACCAAGGCAAAATACTGGAATTCTTAAAACACTTAGAAGCTTGGAGGGAGGACCTGACAGGTATCTTGGGGGGGGGGGGGGGGAGGGGTGGAGGAGGCAGCCAGCTGGCGCTGGCGTCTCTGTGCTCAGAGGCTGCCCCTGGGGCTGAGACCCAGACTCTGAGAAGGGGATGCCAGACGGCTTGTGCAGTGTTTCTGGCCTGGGAGTGAGCAGCACAGCTAGTTCTGCAAGATGGAAGATGGAAAGACTGCAGTGTGGATTTCGTGGCTGCTTTGGGAAGGAGCTGCTGAGGTCGGGGAGAAGAAGAAGCCTCGTGAGGCACTGCTCACGGGAGCAGAAAGCAGGCAGGGATAAGCATCCTCCTCCTCCAGCCTTCCAGTCTCTCGAGTGCCCCCTGGTGGCAGAGCCTATCAGGGATGCTGGCAAAGGAGAAATTGCGGTTTGCCGGAGAAAAGTGGTTTGCAGGTTTGCGGCAAAGGAGAAGCGTTGGGGGGCCCAGCATCACAGAGTCATAGCTTCATGCTGGCGCCCCAGGTGTCCTCTTGCTGAGAAGTCCTCCTGCTGACAGTACCACACAGGACCCCCAAAGTGACAAAAAGCCCAGAGAGGTCTATGATGGTGGGAAGTATGCTATCGCCTATTTTGTGCAAAGCGCTGTTGTGTGACTATTTCATCTTCTCGCTGCTCTGACCAGGACACAGATGCAAACCCACAAGGATGGGTCTGTGCAGATGAGAGACACCAGAGATGGAGGTCGTGTAACAGGAATACACTTATAACGAAACAGCAATGCCTATTGGAGAGAAATCATCCTTCCAGGCAAATTGACTTCTGCAGGAACCTTCTCTCAGTTGACAGAGTCCATTGGAATCCCGGTAGCGGACATTGCTCAGGACCAAGGTGGGCCCCATACCCCACCACCGACACTGCAAGGCGAGCAGGCAAGGGCTGTCCTTCCCACTGGCCAAAGAAACTGAGGCACAAAGGAATCAGCTAGTCAGACAAGGGGAGGCGTTAGCAGAACTCCTGAGCTCTTGCGGGGGGGATGGTTGCTTGATCTGCTGGTCCCAGCAAAGGAGGAGGGGGAGTCTGCAGGGGTTCAGTGGGGTTTCCAGCTCAGGTTGGCCCCTGCAGAAAACTCAGACTCCAGGCAGGGCTGGCTCTCCATCCACACAGCCCAGGTTGGGAAGCTGAGGGTACGGGCCAGCTGGCTCCCAGAAGGGGCTGCTAATTGCTCTGATTGCAACTCCAGGGCAGAGTGTTTCTGGAACTGCAAAACTCCAACAGAGGAGGAACTACCAGTGGAACATTTTTGATGAATAATTCAGTGAGCTGAAATGGGAAATGAGAAAGTTTTCTCTCCACTAAAGTGGAATTTGAAAGAACAGAGAAAGAGAAAACAATAATAGCATCAAGGCTCATCATTCTGGTCTCCCCACAGTAAGACTTTTTCTTTGCATAACCGTGAAGGATGGCTCACTGAGATTTGCTCTCAACAATCTATAGAACTTAAGAAAAGACTCACGTCACCTGATTGATGGTAAATTTGATCTCATCACTGCCACCTTCCCTTTCAAGCATTTATTCTACAAATATTAATTGGGCAACTACCCAAGGCCAAGCACTGTGCTGGGTGTTAGAGATTCTGTCATGAAGAAAACAGACATTATTCTTTTTTCATGGAGTGTGTGGGAGGGGAGAGGGAGGTATTCAGATAGTAGATTAAAAGACACAGCAAAGATGTTAAAAAAAAAAAGACACAGCAGTTGATACATTTATATCTACAATTTGAGATACATGCTGTACCAGGAAGAGAGAAATCACTGAGTATATAGGTCAGAGAGGATCGAATGCAGGGGATTTGTTACTTACAGGAGTGATGGAGATGCTGAGACGTCTGGGACAGTGAAGGAAACCAGAGATTATTAGCAGCAGGAAGCCATTCAGCGAAGGGTCAAAGAGAGGAGGGGATGTTATCAGAGTCCAGCACCTGGGGCCATTTGGGAGAGGGGAACTAGAATCAAGACAGGAGCTGCCCAAGGAGGACTGGGACCATGGAACGAGTGGATGTCTAGTATGAATGGAAGACACAGCGGAACTTAAGTCTTTGTGCAGATGAAATCAAAGCCAAAAGAGAAGGGAGACAACCTGACCTTGCCCCCTCCTCCTGCTTTTCTGACAACCACCGGTACCTCCCAGAGGCTGAGCCTCTGTAGATGTCAGGAAGCAAGGAAGCCTGAGAAATATAGTCCACAGGAGTCAGTCCCCCAAAGGTACAGAGTTCTCCAGGGGAAGGGTAGGGGGGATGGATCTGAGGGCAAACAGGCCAGGAAAAAACGAGCATTCATTCTCTGAAGGAAAAGAACAGGATATTGCAGGGAAGAATTAAAGGGATAGCGTTATTAAACTGGATGATCCTGGGAGGCCTCTGAGGAGGTCAGGTTGAAACATAAAAGATGACAAGGAAAAAAAAAAAAAAGATGACAAGGTATTCAAGCAAAGTGGGGGTGGGCAGGAGAGGAGGAGCTTTCCAGGCATATGCAAAGGCCCTGAGGCCAGTTGTAGATGGTAGTAAAGGGAAGCGTATAGAGAGTTGAGGGTGGAGATGTCGTTAGTCCAGATGATGTTAAGGAGATGTTTGGGATGTCAGAGAAGGAAAAATTCACAGGTGATTTTGCCTTCAATAGAAAAGAGGTTTTGAAAGATTTAAAACACACACACACACACACACACAGTGTCTGTTTACTTCCAGACAAAGCAAAAACTAAAAACTTTCCAAACCTTCCAGGAATATGTAAACAGATTTCCTTTGTGAACGCTGTATTCATGGTAGCTCCCTCAGAACAGATAAAGCTATGGCCTGACAGAATCTGTGAAGAAATATTTAATACAGAATTTTCTGGATCCGTTTTTTCCAAATCCCCTAGGTGACAATCTATGAAAATGAGTTAACAGTTCTTGACTCCATTCTCACATCTGCCACCAACTTGACTTGCTTGTACCCCCTTCTCTCACCTCCTGTGGGACCCTAGCAGACTTATTGAAATGCCTGTGAAAGTGTGACTTGTTTTAAATGCATTTAAAACCACACTTGTTTGCACAGTCAATCTTATTTTGTGCTTCTTGTGAATACATTTTAATCTATTGTGCATTTTAATGAGGTGGAATTCTTAGGAACAGATTAATCCATAAACTGCGATCTTCCTTGGTGACTAGTACCACATCATGAAGGTACCTGTGTGTGCAATTTTTACGAGTCATAGTTCAGTAGATCAGTATTTGATTAATTTTTTAATTCAAAATTTTAAACTGTATAGCCAGAATAATGTTAATTGATATGGGTGTTAAAAATATATTAGGAAGTTCTATTTCTAGCCGTGATGGAGTAACTGGGACCAGGCTTATCTTCTCACTGTTGAGAACTATAAAACTGAATAAAATATACAAGGCAGCAGTTTTCAGACATTAGGGAACACTCATCTCTGAGAAAAAGATCAAACAAGATGAGCCTCTTATCACCCTGGCTTTCTGTCTGGAGGTGTTTTCTGCAGAGAAGGGAATCCAAGCAGAGCACAGCTCTTTCTGAGTTAAAGAGACAGCAGTTGTCATTCAGAAAAGATGAAGGGGCTGGAAATTCGAGACATAGTACTAGACAGAGAGATGCTACTTAACAGGGATCCCCTGCCTCTGTTGCTGATTATTAATAAACATAGAATGAAGATCCAGGAAGCTACGGAAAGAAAAACCAGGGAGCTGTAAGCAAAACAGTTCTCAGGGCTGAGAGACGATCAAATTCTGATCAGTTGGAATAGAGATGTCTCAGATTCTCGGGTTTTCAGTGGATACCCCAAGTGAGTCACATCTTAGTAGCGGAGCTAAACTAACCTTAGAATTAAACCTACTTATGACCCATCCTAAGAAAATTAAAAAGCTTTAAAAAAGGCCTGCCCTGCAAGTAACTTCTCTGCCTGCCATAAAGAGGTCCAACACCCTTTAAACAAAATCCAGCACTCAACAATGTAAAGTTCAAAATGTACCGCAGCCAGCTGAAACTTACTAGATATATGAAGAAACAGGACAGTGTGACCCAAGTCTTGGAAAAATTCAGTGGAAACAGGCATAGAGAGATAGAGATGGTAGAGTTAGACAAGATCTTTAAAACAACTATTTAAAATGTTTTCAAGGATTCATGGGAAGGAAGCCCATGTCCCTAGTGACTATGAGGCCACTGTGCCAGCTCTGATCTGTGGTCTTTAGACTTCTTTAAGTGACACAAATAAGCAAATCCCCTATTTGACCTAAGCTGCTGTTCTTTGGGCTTTCTGTTATATAGGGCCAAATCTAATGTTCATTGATAACTTTTATCCTTTTCATAGGTAGATCTCCAAGGCCTTAGAATAGCACCTGGCTCGTCACGGATCCTCCACTAATATCTGTTGAGTGAAAGGATGGAATCTAACCTCTCCAGAAAACAGATGAGGGCCTTGAGCCCAGGGAAAGGAAACAATGGGCCCTTGTCACATAGCTGGTAAGGGGCAGGCATGGGATCATGTTCATTCCCTGCTTTGCCCTGCTTCCCATGGCGCAATGGCTGTGGCAGAAGGAAGCCACCTGTTCATCACCTCCAAGGCCCCACCTGGCCCCTTCTCTACCCCAGTGCATCTAGCTTAACCCTCTCTCCATAACTGTCACACCAACTTGGTTGAGGGACACAGTCTTCCAAGGATGCGGTGATAAGAGCAGCATCCCAGACTGCCCTGCTCACCTGCCTGCCAGGACCCACTTGACTCCACCACGCTGACCAGGAAGCTCCCTGCTGGTCCACGGTCCCCACCCGCCCTGGATCATGCCTTTCCAGCAGGATTTGCTACAGGTACAGAGTGTCCCCACCATTTAAATGAGATCTGGCCAGGGGCTCGGAAATATCACCCTGCCCACCCACCTGGAGCACCAGGGACACGATTAGGAATTTCACCTTATCCCCGTGTCCACTCTACGGCTGGCCTCTAACCGAATGGCCCCCAAAGCTGCATTCGTTTGCTCCCTGCAGGACAGCGTGAGGTGTTAGACAGAGGGATGCCATGATGTCCTTAGATAAGCTCTTCCTTTTCTGCCCTATCCCTCCACACCCAGGCATGGGAGAGAAAATTTAGGTTCTTGCCTGTCACCCTTTCTCAGGTATATAAGGGAGAACCCTTTCCCACAATTCTTAGGTCTAGGTTATTATGGGAAATACTCAAGGCTCTTGTCAAACCTGAGTCAGGTTGGAAGTGTTAACGCCCAAATCAGCAGATCCTCTTCTATTTAATTGACTGCAACTCAGTTCATTTTCTCCCTGACGGACAGAATACAAGATGGTAGCAGTAATAATAATATTGGTATCAGTAATAATATCAGCTAGCATTTACAAGTGTTTATGAAACTCCAGGCATGGTGCTGTTTTACACAGATAATCTCATTTAATTTTTGCAATAACCTGATAAAGCAGGTATCATCATTCCCACTTTATAGGGAAAAAAAAAAAAAAAAAAAGAGGCTCAAATAGGTAACCTGCCAAGGCTACAGTCAATAAGAGGAAGAGAGGAAATTAAGTCTCCAGACCGAGCACTTACTTCCGTGTGATACCATCTTTCCGTGAGGGGAATCTGTGAGCCCCGCATCCCTGTTATCCCTAGGAAAGAGAACACAACCCTCTGCTCGTCTCCGTTCATTCATTCAGCCTTTACTGAATACCCACCTGTGGCAGGTCCCATGCTAAATACTGGGGTTTTAAAGACACATAGTCCATGGCCCTTGCGAGGAGTTAGATTATCATGTAGCTTGTACTCATCCCTCTCCCCCTCTACCTTGGGTGCAAGATACCTCATTGCCTCCCTGACTTGGGGCATGGCCATGTCACTTACCTTGGCCAACAGAACTTGAATGGGTGTGATGTGAGCAGAGTGCCTGCATGGGTGGGCTTCTCTTGAGCTCCTGCCATTCACTATGAGAAGAGCATGCTCCAGGCAGCCACTGGTCTCAAAGGGATGCAAGACGCGTGGAGCAGACCTGGATTCAACCTACGGCTTGCAGCCAAGGCCAGCTGACCTGCAAAACTAAGGAAGAGAAAAACAAGCTTGTGTTAAGCACTGACCTTTGGGGATGGTTCGTTATGCAGCATTATTGCAGCCATAGCTGACTGATGCAGTTCCTGCTGTCAAGGAGCTCATAGATTAGTGGGGAACATGGACAGCCAATTACAACCCAGTGTAATAAGAAACCAGAGTGGAAGGACATACACTGTGCCCTGGTGAACAAAGGAGGGCTCCCACCCCAGCCTGGGATAGGCTGAGCAACGAGAAGAGAGAGTTAGATGACCCAGGAGGAAGCAGGTCCCGTTTGCCTGAAAGAGAATTCAGGGCGCTCAGAGAGCTTACGGCAGAGGAGCACGAGTGTCCTGGGGTAAGGGAGGCTTTGCTGAAGAAATGCCATTTGTCTGAGACTTGATGAATAAGTGGGAACAATCAGGGGAAGGTGGGAGTTGGAGAATAATCCAGGGAGAAGCCCAGGGGCAACAGTGTTGGGCGTCAGCCAGCAGGGAGAGGCCACATTTTGGTGGAAACTTATCTAGGACACCCAGTACTGGCCTCTGCACAAAGACCTGCACCCAGAAACCCAGGAGGGTGGCACCTTACAGACAGGACAGGGACAGATGCCCTGAATAAGGGTAAATGTGGACGATCAAGGTGGAGACCAATACTCGGTACCCGTACTTCAGACTCAAATGCTGCTTCACAGACTCAACTTCCTCCACCATGGCATGTTTCCTTTCTCAGTCCCCTCCCCGCCCTCCCCAGGAAAGTCCCCTGCTTGAAATCCAGCAAGTGGCCACCCCTTTGCCATCTGAGATGCCGAGGAGCCACCCCCGTCAGCAGGCGGAGACCAATCCCTCAACCCACTCCGGCTCCTGCAGGAGAGGTATGGGGATAGATGAGATTTATGATGCTTCCAGTTTACAACTGTCTCAAAACCAAAATCCAAGTTTACCTTGCTTCCTCTCCACCATTATTGTTGTCCTCTCCCTGTCTGCCCAGCCTCCTTGGGGGCAGTCTCTGTCTGAGGTTTGATGGGGCTGTGGATGTGGATGCACATGTGCAAACACACACACAGCTCTGGGACTGTAAACCCAAGCGTATAGAGCAGGTAGTGGAGACGGCAGTAAAAATGAAGACTATTTCCCTTACCAACCATACAAACGGGTTGGCGGTGGTGCTGAAGCTTTGAGCTACAAACAGGTCTGGGTGTGCACCTTTCTGCTCCTCCAGCATTTTGTGACATCTCCAGCCTTGTTTCTCTACCCAAAGTCCCCTGGCCTCTGTCCTGTCTCGACAAGGCACCTTGAAGTGCTGCCTTGGCTCCCATTTTGAGTTGCATCATAATCAATCAGTTTCTCTCAATCACACACACACGCAAACCATAACTCTGGGCTTAGATAATCATATGATAACAACAACAAAAACAACTAGTGTTTCATGAGCACTTACTATATGCCAGTCCCTGTGCTTTAGGCATAGATTGTCTCAACAACATTCACAACAACCCTATGAGGTGGTATTATTATGATGATCCTCATTTTACTGAAGAGGAAGCAGGCACAGAGAAGAGTAATTTACCCATCGTGCAGGAAGTAAGTGGTCAGGATCCTAACCCTGGTGGTCCAACACAGAGTCGTACCCCTAACCACTATGCTCCCCTTCCCCCCACCCCGAGTGGTATGGCATAGATTTCACCCCACAGAGGCAGGGACACCTAAATACGTACTCCTGGCTCCTCCAGAGACTCTCAGGTGTGCTGGAGACATAAGGAAAATATCCCCACACAGGGCACAAACTCTGGGCATTGACAAAGGCCTTGCCATTCGTGCAGGGAGGGTCTGATGGGGCTTCAGGAAGGTCCTAGCAGCACTTCATTATCCACTCTGTCTCCCAGGGGCAGGCATACGGCTGCCCGCCATATGGGATGTGGGATATGGATGGAAAACCAGCTCTTCCAAGAGTTTTCTGGACTTGGGCGAGTGTCACTCATCCCCCACAAATAGTTCCTGCACCAGGAGACAGGAGCAACCACTGCCCACAGAGACAGGCCTCCTTAGTGGAAAATAAAAGTCCTGGACAGTTGTCCCTTTATGTCCTAGGATCCATTATGCTCTAGACACATGGGAACAATGGTTTCCAAACTGGGTAGGTGAAGAGCCCCTCATCACCCCTCCCCCGGGAAGTTCCAAACTAAGCCATTTCCTCCTCACTGGGGCAAAGGCTCCTTCACCCCAGGGCAGTGGATGTTTATAAGGTGATTTCTACCCTTGGAGGGGCTAGAACCCAGGCCAGGAGGTTGGTGCACCAATGCTGTGGTGAGGGCAGGTCCAGGCCTAAGGTGCTGCTGGGTAGAGATGCTGCTTCCTAGAGAGCGGCCAGAGTAGGACCAGGGGTGAGTCTGCCTTGGACTGTAGAAAAGCCCTTTGTACCACCTGTGAATGCCTATGCGAAAATAATTAAAAGTTTTGAAAAGTCAAATCCTGGTTTAAAAGGGTAAAACAATTCAGGACGGCTATGGCTGTGACCTTGGGTGAGACTCAGTGGGAGGTTATAAATGCAAATGGGTTACTGCATTTCCCGTTCGTTTGCTGGTGTGTTAATGTACTCTGAATTTGTGTGTATACGTGTCTGTGTGTATGTGCGTGCGTGTGTGTGTGTGTGTGTGAGAGAGAGAGAGAGAGAGAGAGAGAGAGAGAGAGAGGAATATATGCCTCCCAAATGTAGTGAGTTTTGCAATGACCTGAATTTCTTACAAATGTTGCTTTCATGTGCTCAGGGACTTCATCAAGACATCACTCGAGAAAAAGAAAACATTGCAGGCTGGTCTAAGGCATAGCGACCTGGAAAGCGTATGACTTGATTTGCTTCCTCTTTGCAGATAGAAAAATTCAGATAAGATACAAGCTGGGGAAGCTTTTAAAAAAATAATAATTAAAATATGGAGGCATCAGCGTGTCTGTTCTCCTCTCTGAAACCAAATGTAACAATGGGGAGAAAGAGGACAGAAAAGAAAGCTACTTCTTTGATAAAAGAAAAAAATAACCCGAATTCCAAACCACACTCCTCAAGAAGAGCTGCCACCTTAAAAAGGGGAGCCCAAGAGAAAGAGTTTGTATCAGATGGTTTAGATGGAACAGGTAAAGGGAACTGAGGAAGAGGAAACAAGGCAGAAGGAATGTGCTTTAGGACTGGTGTGGCTTTGGGATGGAAGAGAGCAGCATTTATCAACCAGCTTCTGCCCTCATTGGCCATGGGTTGCCCATAAGATGTTAACTCACACACTCTATCTCTGCAAAAACAAGGCTCTCCATGGGATAGGGCAGGGAATAAAAGCAAACGAGCAGCCCTGTATTTGATGATGTCAATTAGGTGAAGACAAGAACCACTGGTCATTGCAAGAAATGCATTGAGCTTCAACCTGCAACAGGAGGACTTCCTGCTAACCTGAAGCAAACCCATTCCCCCTGGGGGGAGTGTTGGTGAAAACGTATTTAGAACCCATCCACCCAAACCCAAGCGCCGTCTGACCTAGTTTATTCCCCTGATCCCTTGTCCCAACACTGCTCAACTCTTACAACAAAGGGCTGACCAAGAAAGCATTCACCTCCATTAAAAAATGAATAATAACATGAAAGGAAATAGTACGAAATCTATACAAAGGTGCCACAAGAATAAAGATACAAGCATGACAAACAAAAAGCAGATAAATAATGATAAATAATTCATGCCCAAGAAGATGCAAGAAAGCAGAGGAAAATTTCTGGATCAACACTTCTCCCTGCAAAGAAACAAAAATCATATATAGTTTTAATGAAAAAAAAGAGCTCTAAAAAGAGAAATAATAAACAGTCAAAGAAGGAGGGACATGGTAACAGAAGAAGATGAAAAATGATCTGGCAGATCTCAGGAAAAAAACAGGTGGGAAAGAGAAAAGTATTACAAAAATAAAAGTAGAATTAGAAACAGGAAAAAAAAAGAACGGACCGTTGTGAAACACAGGGATAAAAAAGTGTAGCTAAGTTTTTTAATCTCCAGATTCAAATATTCCTTCATTTCAGGAAAGTTTTCTTCTCCTATGGCCTTGAATATTTTGTAATATTTTATATATGTAGACACTGGTATCAGTTGAAAGTTCAGAGAAGAGTTGCAACTAGAGATATTAACCTGAGAATCATGAGTGAGATAATCTACAGGCAGTGAATGAAGAATGTGGGTTGGGACATTGCAGTATCTAGAGGGCTGGATTTGCTAATATTTTATTTAGGATTTTTACATTGATGTTCAGAAGTGAATTTGGTATATAATTTTATTTCCTTGTATTGTCTTTGTCTACTTTTCATACCAAGATTATGTTAGCCAGTTAAATGTTGTACTCTTTGAATTCACTTTGTTTATAATCTCCAAATCTCCCCACCTCCAAAGATACCAGATGCATTTTCTAAACCTTCAAAGAATCTTAGCCAACCAATTTTTTAAAGACTCTTCTCTTAGAGCAGTTTTAGGTTCACAGCACAATGGAAAGGAAGGTACAGAGATTTCCCATATGCCCCCTGCCCCACACATGTGCACCCTCACACATCATCAACAGCTCTCACCAGAGTAGTACACTTGTTACAATTGATGAATCCACACTGACATGTCATACTCATCCAAGTCCATAGTTTACCGTAGGGTTCACTCTTGGTGTTGACCATCTGTGGGTTCGTTCAAATATGTAATCGCACGTATCCATCATTGTCGTGTCATACACGGTATTTTCGCTGCCTTAAAAATCCTCTGTGCTCTGCCTATTAATCCCTTCCTGGAAAACCACAGATCTTTTTCACTGTCTCCATAGTTTTGCCTTTTTTAGAATGTCATATAGTTAGAATTATATAGCATGTAGACTTTTCAAATTGGTCTTTAGTAATATGCATTTAAGTTTCCTCCACGCCTTTTCATGGCTTGATAGTGTATTTCTTTTTAGCGCTGAATAATAGTCCATTGTCTGGATGTACCACAGTTTATTTCTCCCTTCACCTACTGAAGGACATCTTGGTTGCTTCCAAGTTTTGGCAATTATGAATAAAGCTGCTATAAACTTTATCTGTGTGAACATAAATTCTTAACTACTTTGGGTAAATATCAAAAGGTATGATTGCTGGGTAATCCATTGTTTATGTGAGTGGCTATGGTTCATACAGAGCCACCCAAGTGATGGGCTGCAGCTCACGGGGAATGGGCTGCAGTTTGCTGACTTCTCAGCTCTCCAGGCAGCCTGGGGTTGCCAGAGACTCTGGACAGTCGCTTCCAGAGCCATTTGAGGAGGCAATGTTCTAGGAGCTGAAGAAGCTCAGTGGGGCCAGTGCCAGGTAGCGACAGGGAGGCCTTGAGGGAGGGTGGGGAGCCCTGGCATATGCAGCTCCAGGTGAGGAGCTCGACATCTCTGCCTCTCTGCCTACATGGGAGCTGGCTGCTGCCCTCTGTTCTTCCTCCTGTCTTCTTTTAGTGGTGAGCAAGCAGGTGCAGGTGTCTGCCCTAACAGAGCACATGCAATCTGCCCATTAGCACATTTGCTGTGTTATAAAATGCTTCATATGATAAATTTGTTTTTTACAGGCAACCTTTACAAATCTCTCTGTACTCTGGAACAACAGAAGGACCTTAGACTGTTTTTAATCTGACAACCTGTGCCTTCTTAAATGTCATTTTTATGTAGTGATTCTTCCCTCCTTGTTTCTCTTCTACATCACAAATTAATACCTCTGTTGCTGTTGTTCTATGCAGTCAATATTTGTTTAGACTTGCCCGTATGTTTGTGCAGGACTTCTACTAACACATATGGCATTATTGTGCAAATTAGGAAGAGGTGCTTCTTTCTCGAAACACTTAATTTCCATCTGTGGAAATAAATAATCACGTAATTCAATAATATACATACACTATACAATAATAAGAGTGCATAATAAACATACAAGCTACACTGTCTACCATACAACTGGCATCCCCAGATGTTGCACCTCTATGCAGTACACAACCTCTAAAACAGCCCTTGGCAGTCTAGGTTTGCCGGACCTTTAAGCCTCATTCTGCATTGTAGCTCAGTTCTTCCTTCTGGGTTCAATTTCTGTACAAAAGGACATTCTTTATAAGTTCCATAAATTCAGGTTTCTCGAAATAAATTCCTCAGTTTTTTGTTATTTGATAAATGTTTTTATTTTACCCTTGCGTTTGATGATAGGTTTAAGTATTTTAAAACTCCATGTTAATAGTTATTTTGTTCTCAGCAGCTTGATGATAATATTTCACTGTCTTTTGCTTTTATTACTATTAGTGAGAAATCTATGGTTGATCTAATAGTTATTCTTTGTAGGTAACCTGTCCTTTCTCTTTGCTTGCTTTTACATTTTTTTGTTTTGTCTTTGGAGTTCTGCCAGTCCTTTTAAAGTGTGCTACCTAGGGCTTCCCTGGTGGCGCAGTGGTTGAGAGTCTGCCTGCCGATGCAGGGGACACAGGTTTGTGCCCCGGTCCAGGAAGATCCTACATGCCATGGAGTGGCTAGGCCTGTGAGCCATGGCTGCTGAGCCTGCGTGTCCGGAGCCTGTGCTCTGCAACAGGAGAGGCCACAACAGTGAGAGGCCCGTGTACCACAAAAAACTAAATAAATAAAATAAAGTGTGCTACCTAGATTTCATAGTGCTCTCTGAATCTTAGGATCTATTTCTTTCATCAACTTTGGAAAATTCTCTACTATTATCTCTTTGAATATTTGCTCTGCTATGGCCACTCTTTTGTCTCTCTAAAATTAAAATTAGACATATATTAGATTTTTTTCAGGCTGTTTTTTGTGTATCTTATATTTTCCATCTGTTTGTCAGCATTGTGTTCTTCTTTTATCTGTCTTCCAACTTACCCATTCTCTCTTCAGCTGTGTTTAATCTCCTATTTAACTTATCCACTGAGATTTCCATGACTACATCTTTAATTTCTATAAATTATATTTGGTTATTTTCTCAATATGGAAAATATTTGAGAAAATATTTTCTTTTTGATAGAGTATCATTCCTATTTCATGTCTCCTAGTCATCTTTTCTTTTAGAAATATCTTAAGCATACTTGATTTATTTCCCATATCCTATTGTTGTGTCATCTAAACATAATTGGGGGCTTTAATTCTATTATTTGTTTTTTCTACTGACTCACTCTTGATATCTTGGTTCCTTGTGAACTTTGTGATTTCAAATTTAGAGCTCATTTTCAATGGCCTTTATCTGTGAAAAATTCATGAGGCCTGACTAAACACATGTTCTTCTAGAGTGAATATGTGTTCCTTCCAGGCATCCCAGAGATGTTACCAAAATGAGATTGATATTACAATTTTTCTAAAGGAAACTTTCAAGCATACACAAAAATAGAGAGAAAAGTAACATAAATCTCCCCTGAACCCTTTAACCCAGTATAATATTCATCCTAAGACATTGTTATCATGAGATTTTAAATGAAGGCAATGTTGGGCCCTTCTCTCTTTGCTAAAAATAATTCCATCCTTGACAGAATTAATGCCAACTTGAAAAGTAGGTTGTTATTTTTATTTTTAAATGAATGGGATCTTGTTTGTTCTTGTGTGTGGTTTAAAGATTTTTGTTTCTCTCTCCTGCATCATGGACCTATATTCTGTAAAGCTTCCACCTTGAGAGGGGGGTGAGGTGGGAGGGTCTTAGAACGTATAAACTGAAGGTGGCTCAGACTCTAGGTGAGGGAGTTCTCTCCAGACAGTTCTGCACAACTCCAGACCATAATAAAATTAAACTTCATTTACCACGAGCCACCCACCACCAACCAGTACATGAGCTCAGTGAGGGCAGGAATCTTTGTGTTTCTCTTCACTCATGGATCCCAAGACATAGAACAGAGCCCAGGACAAGGTTCTCAACTGTGTTGAATAAATGAAAATAAAAATTAGAAAAATAAAGGCATTCATTGGTTCTCCCTTACAGATTCCAAAGTGTTAGCCTGTTTGTATCATGCTTAATTTTTCAATGAAAATACCTCCTTTTTCTAACAATAACAATGACATAAGCTCTGAAAAAAATTTTCAGACAATGAAGACAGGGGCTTCCCTGGTGGCGCAGGGGTTGAGAGTCCGCCTGCCGATGCAGGGGACACGGGTTCATGCCCCGGTCCGGGAAGATCCCACATGCCACGGAGCGGCTGGGCCCGTAAGCTACGGCCACTGAGCCTGCGCGTCTGGAGCCTGTGCTCCGCAATGGGAGAGGCCACAACAGTGAGAGGCCTGCGTACCGCCAAAAAAACAAACAAACAAAAATAAACAATGAAGACAATTCTAAAGAGAAAAATTAAAGATCACCTCAGATCTTATCGAAGGAGATAACCATTATTAACTGGCAAGATCCCCTTTCAAATAGTTCTCTGTGAACCCACATCATATACACCACCCTGTCATCTCTGTCAATAAAAGTGGCTGTACGTCATCATTTCTAATAGTTGTATACACACACACACACAGAGTCCATTCTTATTATTTGCAGGAGTTATATTCTGTAAAGTCGCTGTAAACAATGAATTAACAAATATTTACCCATTGTTTATACTCCCTATAAACAATGTTTATAGGGAGTATTTACAAGGTTAGGTTCCTGTGAGCCTCTGGTCAATTTTGATCAACCAATCAATACATAACCTTGTTTTATGTGTGTTTCCATTTAAAGACACATTATTTAGTATATATTGTTGATTCATTAACATTGAACTCACGGCCAACAGCCCTGTAACTTGTGCCTGAATGAAGCTTATCTAACTGACGAATTTTCTCCATACAGCACATCACAGCCATCTCGCACTTAAGAATACTAAACAGCACTTCACTACGTTTGGGGGCCATTCAACACAGACATCACCAACAAGGAGCCAAAAATGCAAACATGTTGCACTAAATACACTGTGCAAAGGACCCTGTTTCTAGTATGAGACCTGAAACCAACAGGCAGAGAGTGCCCTGCTCGACCTCAGCTGGGAACGTGCACAGTGGGTGACTCAAATTTTCAGTGGCTCTGCACGAGTCCACAAATGACCACAAAAGTGCCACGAGTATTGGTTTTGGGGTTACAAATAATTTTAGCAAGTAGGCAAATTCGTAAAAAAAAAAAAAAAAATTGCAAGAAAAGAACCTGCAAATAACGAGGATCACATGTGCGCCTGTGTGTAATTGACTTAGCCAGTTCCCTGCTGATGACCGTTGAGATTGTTCCCAACTTTTTCTTCCCCTTTCGAGCAGTATCACCAAGACCTCCTTCCCCTCGTCCACCCCCCTCCCTCCACTTCCACCTTTTCTAGTCCTCCTGCCTTCCTCTTTCCCCTGCTGTTCTCTTCCTTCTCTTTTTCCTCTTCCTCCTTTCCTTGTCCTTATCTGTTGTTGAAGAAGAAGTTTCAAAATAATGGGGGAAAGAGAAGAAGCAGCTTGAGGTGGAAAAAGTAGTGGGAGGGTGAAAGGAGGGTTGGGGGTTATGCAAATGAAGCCAGGTCAGCTCCCTCCTCCCTCCAAGAGCATTCCATTTGCAAAGACTACTAAACTAGCCACTTTAAAGACTTCATTTTAAAAAGACTTCATTTTTAAAAGCATTAAAATCTTATGTTATAAAAGAAGAAATTTCCCCATCAACAGATGAATGGATAAAGAAGATACGGTACATATACACAATGGAATATTACTCAGTCATAAAAAAGAATGAAATAATGCCATTTGAAGCACCATGGATGGACCTAGAGATGATCATATTAAGTGAAGTAAGTCAGACAGAGACAAATATCATATGATATCACATATATGGAATCTAAAAAAAAGATACAAATGAACTTATTTACAAAGCAGAAATAGACTCATAGACATAGAAAACAAACATGGTTACCAAAGGGGAAGGTGGGGGGGAAGGGATAAATTAGGAGTTGGGATAAACATATACACACTACTACATATAAAATAAGCAACAAGGGCCTACTGTATAGCACAGGGACTATATTCAATACCTTATAATAACCTATAATGAAAAGAATCTGAAAAAGTATATATTAAAAAAAAGAAATTCCAAAGGAAATCATAGTTCACATCTGTGGTAGATAAAAGCTGCCTATAAATCATTCGACATCCCCCCCAGCAGGAGATGGGGTCCCTTTCCCTTGAACCTGACTTGGCCCTTTGACTGCTTAACAGTAAAATACAGTGGAAGGGACACTGCTCAAGTTTCCAGGCTCAAGTCTTAAGCAACGGCAGCTCTCAATGTCTCAAATAATCTCTTGGGATGCAGACATCATGCAGTTGGGAGCCCAAGCGACCAGTGGAGAGTCCCCCGTCGAGGGAAGCGGAGGCCCTAGCTGACGGCCCTGGCTGACAGCCCTGGCGGGCTCTAGGTCAACAGACAGCACCAACTTGCTGGCCAGGTGAGTGAGTCATCTTGGAAGTGGATCTTTCCTCCACTGTCAAGCTTCCCCAGGTGCTGCCACACAGAGCAGAGAAGAGCTATTGCCTCCAAGTTCTTCCTAAATTAAAGATTCAGATGCAAAATAAATGACTCTTGATAATTTAAGACACTAAGCTTGAGTGTTTTATTACCCAGCAATATACAACTAGAATAATATTATGAATAAAATCTGTCCTATGTAGCAATGAAGCCATATTTGTAGTATTTTTACCAAATCTCTGCTTCTTGTGTGTTATCCTGCTTCTAAGAAGGTGAATTAAAACAGTGTTTAGTTTAGGGTTTTTGGGTTTTTTTGTTTTGTTTTGTTTTTGGTGCCTGGATGAATTCTATCAATCCATTCTTAGAATTATGTTTTTAAGTGCATAAAACAAAATGCACTAATTAATAGAAATGCAGTTACCAAAATATTAAAATGTTTAATAAAGGAATATATGTGTGAGATAATAGAATCTAGTGGAGCGTCTAATGACTGCTGTAAATCTGAAGTATGATGAGCTCAAATAATTTTTCTGGATATCTGCAACACTTTAATGTGACATGGAAATATCTGTTACTTTTTTCTTGTACATTTTTTTTTTTGCGGTACGCGGGCCTCTCACTGTTGTGGCCTCTCCCGTTGCGCAGCACAGGCTCCGGACGCACAGGCTCAGCGGCCATGGCTCACAGGCCCAGCCGCTCCGCGGCATGTGGGATCTTCCCGGACCGGGGCACGAACCCGCGTCCCCTGCATCGGCAGGCAGACTCTGAACCACTGCGCCACCAGGGAAGCCCTCTTGTACATTTTTTAAGTTAAAAAATGAGAAAGTACAAATATCATGTGATTATATTTCATTTTAACTTTCTCTTGTCCCACCTCCCCTATTACTTTGCTTTCCTTTATAGAAAAGATTTTATTTTTTTCCTTCCAGTTTTATTGAGGTATAATTGACATACAGACTGTATAAGTTTAAGGTGTACAGCATACTGATTTGACTTGCATACATCATGAAATGATTATCACAATAAGCTTAGTGAACATCCATAATCACAGATACAAAATTAAAGAAACAGAAAAATAAAATTTTCCTTGTGATGAGGACTCAGGATATCCTCTCTTAATTTTCATATAAACATACAGCAGTGTTAATTATATTTATCATGTTGTACACTATATCCCTAGTACTTTTTTTTTTTTTTTTTTGCGGTACGTGGGCCTCTCACTGTCGTGGTCTCTTCCGCTGCGGAGCACAGGCTCCGGACGCGCAGGCTCAGCGGCCATGGCTCACGGGCCCAGCCGCTCCGCGGCATGTGGGATCTTCCCGGACCGGGGCACGAACCCGTGTCCCCTGCATCGGCAGGCGGACTTTCAACCACTGCGCCACCAGGGAAGCCCCCCTAGTACTTACTTTATAACTGTAAGTTTGCACCTTTTGACTGTCTTCATCAAACTCCCCTCCCCCTACACCCTGCCCCTGGTAATCACAAATCTGATCTCTTTTTCTATGAGTTTGTTTGTTTGTTTGTTTTTGAAGTATAATCTACAATACTATGTTAGTTCCTGTTACACATCATAGTGATTCAATATTTCTGTACATTTCAAAATGATCAGCATGATAAATTTACTTATGATTCGTCACCATACAAAGATTTTACATAGTTATTGACTATATTCCCCACACTGTACCTTTCATACCCGTGACTCATTTATTTTAATTTTTATAAGTGGATTTTGCTTATACGACTATGGTTTGCTACCCACATGAGTAATTAAAGGAAATGCTAATTTTCAGTTAGAGATTAGTGAAAATGTAGAAGTAATTTTTTGCCCATACATATCCACAGACTCCTAAATTTTATTCTTACACCTCAGATTAAGAACTCTGAACCACCTGGTTGTACAGCGATAGAATAACTTTACATTCCTCAGTAAAGACACCGAGATTGAAAATCATCTTTCTCCGAAAGCACAGTGAAATGATAGAAGCGGTCAGGACAACTAACCTCCATCTACCCACTCATTAGCCAGAATTTCATAAGCAACAGGGAAACATGTGACTCTTTTGAAAGTCCTGGGACAATTGTACTTTCCAGTCTCCAAGGGCTTTATTGCGTGGAGTCAGGTAGCATCAGCCTGAACCCAGATGTGCTCACACATGCCTCTCTTTGCTCCTCAGTCCATGTGGCAGCAAACATGGACAATGAAGGCTCTCAAGTTTTATGTGCTGTATCTTTATGCAACTGGAATGAGGCTGACTGACCCTCTGAGTCCCACATCCAAAAATCACAGAGATATACTCCGATTGGCCAATCAACTGTAGCCAGAGGGGAAGGTCATAGTTTGCAAAGTGGCTGTTCCCATAGTAACCATGCACCTGGCAGAAGAGGTGGAAGTGCAGGCGGGGGAGGGGCAGGCCATTCAACTTGCCCAGCCTAAATAGAATGACGATGTGGATGGGAAGGGCCACACTCACATTCACATGCTTTTTGAAGATGGACTCTGAGCCCATGATGGCGGCTGTGGAAATTTACCTGCTACAAAACTGAATGGCTCCTCTGCTTGTGGGTGGCCTGAGAAGGACCCATGACACTGTCCCCTTTATGGGGGACTTTACTGAAGCCCTCAGTCTCAGGGAAAGCTCCTCAGCCTTGCTCTGGAAAATGAAAGCAAGCAGGGGACTCTTTCCTTGAGAATAGAAGCTGTAGCCTGAGGTCTCCATTGGAAATCCATTTTAGGAACCGGGAGACAAATAATGATTAAAAAAAACTGAAATGTATACAGTGCTCTATGGCAGTGGTTCTCAAACCTTTACTGTCAGCAGCATTACACTCTTAAAATTTCCTAAGACCCTAATATTAGAGCATTTTTAATATGGGTTTTATCTACTAGTATTTTCCATAATAGAAATTAAAATATTGATTTTACTAGTTTATTTTAAAATATCATAAAATCATTCCATGTTAATATAAAATGACATTTTTCTAAAAGGATCATATTTCTGAAAACAAAGAAAAATGTAGCGAGAAGAGCAGCATTGTTTTACGTTTCTCAAAGCACTTTACTGCGTGGCTTAGCAGACAGCTGGCTTCTCCTGTCTGCTTCTGCATTCAGCCTGTTACAAAAATGTTGTTTTGTCTGAGGTAGATATGGAGTTGGAAAAGGGAGGAGTACTAAAATAGCCTTTTCAGAAAACTGTGACTATTCTTTGATACTACACTAAAACTCGACAAATAGCTGTAAATCATACACTTGCTCGTTAAAATTTTCCATTTTCAATGGCTCTTTCACCCACCCAGCCATGATTCTGTAACACCACGTATTGGCCACCTGAGAAATACTGATCCAATGAACTCATGGCAGATCTTTCAGACCTTGAAACATTTCATTATGTATGTTAAAACGGCATCACCAAACTGTTTAAGCATCGGAACACTGCCAAGCTCAGAAAGGCAAATACAAATTTTCCGTAACTCTAGTTTTTGCATGAAAGTTCAGATCTTATCATTGATAACAGACACTGTCATTTATTTTCCTCGAAGTGACAGGCTCGCTTCATTATTTTTGAGAAAATGTCTGTCAAATACCTAAGTCTGTAAGTTGTCCATTTAAGTAAATATCGTGTTGCATGAAAGAAGTGGCTAGTTCATATCAAAACTCAAATAATCATACAGTTTTCCTTGAGATGAACACTGCTCTTCAGAATGCCATGTAAGTGCTTTACGTGTAGCTCCCATCTCATCACATAGAATATTAAAAAGATGTACATTCGAGAATTGCGATTCAATACAATTAATACTTTGTGCTGATTCATCAAAGATATTCTTAATTGCAAAATTTTTTCTCTTCAAGTAGGTGAAGAATACACTGACCGGGACTTCCCTGGTGGCGCAGTGGTTGAGAGTCCGCCTGCCGATGCAGGGGACACGAGTTCGTGCCCCGGTCTGGGAGGATCCCACGTGCCGCGGAGCGGCTGGGCCCGTGAGCCATGGCTGCTGAGCCTGCGTGTCTGGAGCCTGCGCTCTGCAGCGGGAGAGGCCACAGCGGTGAGAGGCCCGCGTACCGCAAAAAAAAAAAAAAAGAATACACTGACCACTAGTACGGTCTGGTACATGGACTTAATTCACGCCTATGCGCCAGCACTTATACCCCACCATTGCTTCTGCACCATTAGTGCAAATGTCAACCCAGTGAAAAAGGCAAATGAAGTCCTAGTGTTAGTTTTTAAATTGTTTTGACCTCTGAGACCCTTTGAAAGAGTTTCAGAGCCCCTCTGGGGGCCACAGACCATAAATTGAGATCCACTGATTTATGGTTTATGAAGTATTGAATATTTTCTTATAAATGCCTTTTATGGTTCTCACAGAAGCCCTTTGAGATGAGCACTCCTGGGACACCCCCTTTGTAAGGACAAGGTAAATGAGGTTCTGGGAGATTAATTGCCTTGTCCCTGGCCTCAGGGAGCAAGAAACTTCGAGGGACAAAAAGGAAATTCTTGTCATCACTCCCATGGATCCTGGTAGAGCATCACGATGGGAAAGGCTCCACCTCCATTCCAGCTCCACCTGCTGATTCCTACGGGCTGCCACTAGCCAGCCTTGGGAGGGAAGGAGGATGCTCAAACAAATGGGTGTATTTGGGGCAGCTCAGTACTGGGGGACGAGTCAAGGCAGCCCTGCGGGGTGGCCCCAGGATCAGGCCATCAGTGGAGCAAACACTCCCCCCCACCTCTGGGCCCCTGATCTCTGATGATGACGCATGAAAGATTCTTGGAGGCCGGCATGGCTGTCTTCTCTCTCCATGCATCTCAAAGACGAGGGATCTGCAGTGCAGGCGACAGTGAGGAGGAATACACTAGTAAATGTTCATTTTCAGAGTTATAGTTATTATTATTTTAGTTTTCAAAGTTGCCCAAGACTTGTCTATCCTGCCAGTGTAAAAACATAGCTCAAGTGGGGAGAGATAAATTAGGACTTTGGGATTAGCAGATGCAAACTACTGCATATAAAATAGATAAACAACAGGGCCCTATTGTATAGCACAGGGAACAATATCTTGTTATAAACTATAATGGAAAAGAATCTGAAAAAGTGTATATATATGGAACTGAATCAAGTGCTGTACACCTGAAACTAACACGATGTAAATCAACTATAATCTAATTAAAAAAAACAAACATTTTTTAAAAAAGAGGGTCTTATTAGACTTATTAAACTGATAAAGGATAAATGTTAACAGTGATGATATTACATAAAAGTAACAAATAAAAGTTTATTGATAAACAACAAACTACTATATATAAAATAGATACACAGTAAGTTCCTACTGTATAGCACAGGGAACTATATTCAATATCCTGTGATAAACTATAATGGAAAGACTGAAAAAGAGTATATATATATATATATATATATATATATATAAAATATATATACACATATATAGATGTACGTATAACTGAATCACTTTGCTGTACACCAGAAACTAACACAACATTGTAAATTCACTATACTTCAATTTTAAAAAAGTAAAGGTGAAACAAGAAAAAAACAAAACAAAACAAAAAATCCCATAGCCCAAGCCAGAAGATATGCAGCCTTCCCTATGGCTTTCCTATAGCTACATCCAGGGGTGGGAGATGCTTGGAAGATCCCTAACTCTGTGAGTTTTGGGATTCTGCTCTGCTGGCACATTCCTGGATGGCCTGGGAAGCCAAAGGAAGGAAAGAAAAGTAGGCCACCAAGCATCCCTGGGGCCATGGATCAGCAATGAGGAGACGTGTCAGGCTGGAGAACTCTGTGGAAGAGAAACATAGAATGGGGAGCACTGTCTTTAGGAAGAAGGAAAGAAATGACAGAGACTGTGGGTAAATGACACTTGCACATTTCCTTGGGGCTGAACACCTCCAGTTTTCTCTGTCTTTTGTGATCCAGTGAGTCCCCAGGAGGCGGAACTGGTTGCCGAGACAGGCAGCAGATGAAATGGCAGCGACATAGGACACGACTGAAAAATGTCAGAGACTCTCTACAGCTTGGCCAAGACAAGGTCTCTTTTCCAACTTGACTTCAGACCTGTTTTCCAACCCAGGGAGCCAGAGAGACATGGGGAGACACAGAGACGAGAGACACAGCAGAGGCCAGAAGAAGTTGGATCCAAACTTCCATCTTTGTCACTTGCCTTAAGTATGTTTCAGCTGGTAGAGAAGAGAAGGCCGAGTGCTGAGGGCAGAACCCACATAGACATGGCATTATTCATCCATCCCGTCAACAAACACAGTTCTGACCATGTGCTGGTGGATTTACTCTCTAACAAAGGAGGAAAACAAGCAAAGCAATGCCTGACAGAGTGCTGGCAGCTCTGACAGATGTACATTGGGGTCAGTGAGGAAGATCCGAGCAGGGACCAATCCCAGCCCTGAGAGGTCAGGGAAGGCTTTAGGGAATGACAGGAAGCAAACACGCAAAGTCACAGAGAGAAAGAGTATGTCTGGGTTCAGGGGACCTGCAGTGGCTCCGTGTGGCCAAGTTCCAGGTGGAAATGCACAGAAACCCCCGTGTGACCTTGACGTTTTCAAGCAGCACTAACCTGGTGTTCCTGACCTGCATCTTTCCATTGCAAGGACCTGAGACCCATCCAGGACATTCTGCAGTCTTGAGGGAGGGAAGCAACGTCACAACACTGGATACAAGGCACAGTGACAAGGCAAGCACTGGTCCCGGGGTTGGGGGTGGGAGCAACACAAGGGCTCAACGATTGTTTCCACCTCCTCAGTTTCTAGAAGCAGAAGGTAGAGGTTGACTCATAAGGGGAAGGCAGGACACGAGCCTCTAGATGGTGCATGAGGTCAGAGAGTGACACACAGAGAGGGTGACTTAACGGTGGACCCCCAGAGCCACAGGTCATGTCTCCTCAAATATCCCCTGACCAGGGACCCTGTGAGTCATCACCCAAGAATAGAGGTGGCGAACAGCCGGCCGCTTTGTGCTTGTGTGTGGGCATGTACGCAGGATGGATCCCAAGAAATGGAACTCCTGGTACAGAGCTATGCCCCACAGCGCCCCTAGAGGCTGTTCACTTTACACTCCTCCCAGGAACCAGACCATCCATTTCCCTCCATCCTCAACAACACTGGACGTTTTACTTCTTCACCAACTGAGAAAAGCTCTTTGACAATCATTTAAGAAGCGTTCACAGTCCTAACAGCACCCACTAGTCAAAGGACAGACCCTCTGATAATAGGAGAGGAACCAGAAATTGTCTCTTGCATGCTCTATACTGGGAATTTTTAACAGGTGTGAGTAGGAGACATCAGAACTATTCAGTCTTGACTTTGTACGTGCACCAACTTTGTCTTCTAGCACCCCTGTTGTTGCTGACGGGAAATCTAAATGTAAAATACAGCATAGATGCAGGCCTAATTTTTGTCATTTGGGAGATCGTGTTGTCTCCAATAGCTTTTTGTTTTGTTTTATATTCTGCAGTTTTATTCTCATTGTTTAGGTAGGATCTTTTTGGTATATTTTCTTTTGCTTTTGTTTTTTTCAC
Source organism: Aethalodelphis obliquidens (assembly GCF_003676395.1). Taxonomy (NCBI): domain Eukaryota; kingdom Metazoa; phylum Chordata; class Mammalia; order Artiodactyla; family Delphinidae; genus Aethalodelphis; species Aethalodelphis obliquidens. The sequence goes on from NW_020838006.1 coordinate 10,472,499, forward strand.
TTTTGGGTGTTGGTTTCCTCCTGCCTTTAACTCAGTGTGATTTTTCTATTTGGGGAATTCATGCCTTTCTCCAGGTCGTGAAAATTCCCTTCCATTATCGCTTTGAGACTTGTCTTGGAAGAGTCCTCCCCAACAGTGGGACCATAGTGGTCTTTCTTCAAACATAAGCCCATGTTCCCAGCACTTGACGTAAGAAGACTGTGCAGGAGGGGCTTAGAAATTTCAGCATCTCCACAAGGCAGACAAGTCCTGGTGGGAGGCAGGCTGGCAGTGAGCCCTTTGGCCTGAGGCGCAGGCAGGCGTGTCCAAGAACACGGGCCATGAGATGGTGGACAAGAACATGAGGCACATGAAGGCAGCTGGAAAGAACATGAATGTGGAGCCCAAAGAGCTCTGTCTCCATCCCAACTGGTGCACCCACTACACAGGTGATTCTGAGCAAGCCCACATCAAGGTCATGATGTAATGATGATGCTCGCGTGGCACGTGACCATTTTAAAAGGATCTCATCCGTGATAACTTTTTGTCATTCACAGCAATGCTGATGGGACTGGTTGCTCCATCTGTAAAATGGAAGTGATGATTCGGCTTCACAGAGCTGCTGTAGGGATTGGACTGGGAGAACCTTTGCAAACTGCAGAGTATCACGTAAATGTAGGACGAGCAGATCAGGCTTGTGTTTTGCCCAATTACAGATGAGGATGCTGGGGCTCAGAGGATTTCAGTGAGTGGGTAGAGGTCAAGCAGACTTCTAGCAGCCTGGGAACAAACCCACACTTGCCGACTGTCCATTTCCACTCCCTTCGCTGTATTCTTTTTCACTTCTCTTCCCGTTCCTCTTTGAGGAACGACAGCCTGGCAGTGAACAGCACGTGGTTTCTGGAGTCAAACCAACCTGGGTTCAAATCTTCCCCACAGTGGGACCCTGAGCCAGTTACTTAACCTCCCCAAGCCTCAGTTTTCTCCTGTGAAGTATGGGGAGCTAATAGCACCATCTCCATCTCACGAGGGGATTCGGCACGATGACGCAGGTGAAGCATGCTCGTCACGTGGAAAACACTCAAGAAACGAGACCGTTTATAATTATTTTTGCTTCCACAGAAAGCCGCAATGGAGGCAGCTTAACTTAGCGGGAGGGCAGGCTCTCCTACAAGAGACTCCCTGCAGTATTCAAACAGAGCCTTCCCTGCCTTTGTGGGGGGGGGGATGGAACGGCGGGGGGGACGGATCCCAGTGCTCTGGACAAGAGCTGCGCTTCCGGTACACCGTGGGGAGAGGTGCTGACGATCCTATGCCAAGGTCACACGATGCTCACACACACTTTGCCATTTGAAAAACGTATTCTTCTCCATTAACTTTTTAAAATTCACAACGTGCTGTGATATCCGAGTTGTAACGATAAGAATGTCTCTATTACTATTCCTACTTACTGATGAAGAAATAGGCCCACCGGTTTGCAAGGCAGAAATAGAGACAGAGATGTAGAGAACAAACGTATGGACACCAACGGGGGAAAGTGGCAGGGGTGGGGTGAGGGGGTGGGGGGATGAACTGGGAGATTGGGACTGACATATATACACTAACATGTATAAAATGGATAACTAATAAGAACCTGCTGTATTAAAAATAAAATTAAATTAAAAAAGAAAAAAGAAACAGGCCCAGAGAAGGTCAATGGTACAGATTATTAAAAATATTTCTTAATCTTTCATGGAAACCAGGTTGAAATATTTTTCATTTTGTTTTCCAGGGTCCCTTAGATAACTATCCATCAAAATAAATCCCTTTTAGAATTTAGTGGCAGATAAAGACCCAGATACTTAGAAGTCTATGACCTGGATTTATTTTCCCCTTTGGTCTTGGCAATCAGAAGACTATGGGAGATATTTAGTTCTCAACCTCAGTAGTTATATATTTTGGTATTTTGCACTCTGCTAGGACCAGGAAAGACTATGAGAAATGGAGGACAAGAGTCTGTGCTCTGCAGCAATTACAATTTTTTTTTTTTTTTTTTGCGGTACGCAGGCCTCTCACTGTTGTGGCCTCTCCCGTTGCGGAGCACAGGCTCCAGACGCGCAGGCTCAGCAGCCATGGCTCACGGGTCCAGCCGCTCCGCGGCATGTGGGATCTTCCCAGACCGGGGGACGAACCCGTGTCCCCTGCATCGGCAGGCGGACTCTCAACCACTGCGCCACCAGGGAAGCCCAGCAATTACAATTTTGTGGGACAGCAAAGTGGTAGCCCAAGACCCTCCCAGTGGATGCTACGTGGGGACTTCCCTAGGCTGGGCAGCTTGGTTCATCTCAAGGTGCTTGGACTGGGGCTTCTGATAACCCCTGGCCCTCGTGTCCACTCTTTCCATAGTCTACCTGAAGTCCTGTAGCCAGGACAGCAGTGCTCAGACCTCTGGCCTTTGGTAAATACGCATCGGACAGGAACCAAAGAAGAAAGCAAGCCCTCAAGACGACCCTGTGTGGTGCAGGGTCAGGAGCTCTACAGCCAGCAAAGAATTCCCTTCCACAAGTCTCCCAGCCAGCTTCTGCAATTGAAATCCACAGGCTCGACATCTCACCAAGGCAGCCCATGCTGGGAAGAAAGAAATTAGGGCCTGTGAGTGGGCCGGGGATCACTTAAGAGGCCAGAAGCTCCCAATTTCTTCTCAGCAGTCTCTGTTTGACTGAATTTGGAGATTCTGAGATTTTGTTTGATCTCAGTCGTGCTGCATTTCCAACGCACCAAAGACCCCCCGGCCTGTCTCCAGTGATGCCATGGGCTCGGGGCCCTCACCCCAGATCGCCTGCCTTTCCAGGTGGGTAATAACCATGGGAGGGGCCCGGACCCCCTGAACTCCTGAAATTTGTTCCAGCCGCCAGCTTTCTCACGGCAAAGCTGTTTCTTCCAGCAAGTGAAGCCTGCAGTTGATTTATGGCTCATTTTCAGGACACAATACTGTAATTTTGTGAAATGATAGTAGTATCGATTCCAGAAGATTTTCTCTTTGCTGAAACCCCAGGGCCGAGGTGCTAAATGGAGCCTCGGTGTGAGGAACAGCATTTCACACTTCATCGATTTCACCGGTCAGATCCTCCACTTTGATTCAAATGTCGAGGGCCCCCCTCAAGCTCTTTGTTGCCCCGTTCACAGGCCCTGATTTCTGCAGAGGGCCTTGACTGTCATTACACAGCCGACTTGCCAACGAGGCAGAGGGTCCAAACAGGGTCATAGGAACGTATTCACTTTGGTTGTTGGGACACTCAAGGCCACTGTGAGGAATGGCTTTTGGGTCCTCATTCTAAGTACATTTACTGTCCTCTTCTAGTTCTGCTCTCAAGATGGGAAAGGAAGTACTCCGTTCAGGATTGAAAACAAAACAGAATGAGTGAATCAGCGAGTGAATGAATGAGAGAGAGAGAGAGAGAGAAGGAGAAGAAAGGAGAGGAGGGAAGAACAGACAGAGAAACAAGGGAGGAAGACAGAGAGAGAGGGAGGGAGGGAGGGAGCAAGAAAACTCTAAATCCAGAACAAGCACTGTCAAGGCAGCGTGAGCCATGATTTTGAGCAGAATTGAACTACCTGCCATTTCCAGCATTAGTCTGAGATCCTTTATGGTGGAGTTTGAGAAGGAGGCTGTCTGTCAGAATCACGGGGCTATCTTCCCATTACCCTCAGTACTGGCCAGAAATATTTTAAAACACAACAAACCATGCTGGGCTTCTCAGCTGAAAGGAGATTGGTGATTTTGTCGGGGGAACTACAGCAGTCTGGGAGATTATTAAAGGGTTATAAATTAGGTGTGACAGGCTAAAGGTGCTGGGATATTAAGACTGGAAGAAGAAGTTTTGGGGGGTGTCTTGATGGATAAAATCTGCTTTCAGTATCCAGGCGGAAGGAGGTGGCACCAGGATCCCACTAATTTATTCCCTCAGCAGATACTTATTGATCATCTATTATGAGCAGACACTGCTGGTTCTTCTGGAGCTTACAGACTAGAAGGAGAAGTAAATATTAAATGAATCAATTCAAATGTGATTACAATATGCCCTAAATTTTTTAAGGAAGAAAGCTAAGTTCTACGAGAGACAGAAGCAGGGGGCCCCAATTAGTTGGGGGTGGGCCCAGGGTCAGAGAAATCCCTCCAGATCTGAGGAATGAGGAGAGTTTAGCAGACGCTGCTGAGAAGGGCTGGTCCCTGCGTTTGTGAAGTCCCCAAGCTGGTTGCTTTTGAGGGGCCACAACAAGGGTAGAAGTTGGGGGGAAGAAGGGGAAGGGCAAATTCAGCCATGGGGGAAGGGGAGTGGACACTGGAAGGCAGAATGAGCAGTAACCAGGAGTCTGAAGGTTGTCCTGAGTATGATGGGACAGGATGCCATTAGTGGGTCTTAAACAGGGGATGGTATACTTTGCTGTGCAAAAGCTTTTAAGTTTAAGTAGGTCCCATTTGTTTATTTTTGTTTTTATTTTCATTACTCTAGGAGGTGGATCCAAAAATATATTGCTGTGATTTATGGCAAAGAGTGTTCTGCCTATGTTTTCCTCTAAGAGTTTTATAGTGTCCAGTCTTACATTTAGATCTTTAATCCATTTTGAGTTTATTTTTGTGTGTGGCGCTTGAGAATGTAGTAATTTCATCATTTTACATATAGCTCTCCACTTTTCCCAGCACCATTTATTGAAGACTGTTTTTTCTCCATTATAAATTCTTACCTCCTTTGTCATAAATTAATTGGCTGTAGGTGTATGGGTTTATTCTGGGCTTTCTATCCTGTTCCTTTGACCTATAAGTCTGTCTTTGTGCCAGTACCATACTGTTTTGATTACTGTAGCTTTATAGTATAGTCTGAAGTCAGGGAGCCTGATTCTTCCAGCTTTGTTTTGCTTTCTCTAGGTTTCTTTGGCTATTCAGGGTCTTTTGTATTTCCATATGAATTTAAAAATTTTTGTTCTAGATCTGCAAAAAATGCCATTGGTAATTAATTTGATAGGGATTGCATTGAATCTGTAGATTGCCTTGGGTCGACCCATAGAATAAAAGAAAATATTTGCAAATGATGTGAATGACAAGGGATTAATCTCCAAAATATGCAAACAGCTCATACAGCTCAATATCAAAAAAACAATCAACCCAATCAAACAATGGGCAGAAGATCTAAACAGACATTTCTCCAAAGAAGACATACAGATGTCCACAAAGCATATGAAAAGATGCTCAGCATCACTAATTATAAGAGAAATGCAAATCAAAACTGCAATGAGATATCACCTCACACTGGTAAAAATGGCCATCATCAAAAAGTCTACAAACAATAAATACTGGAGAGGGTGTGCAGAAAAGGGAACCCTCCTACACTGTTGGTGGGAATGTAAGTTGGTATAGCCACAATGGAGAACAGTATAGAGGTTCCTTATAAAACTAAAAATAGAGCTACCATATGATCCAGCATTCCCACTCCTGGGCATATATCTGGAGAAAACCATAATTAGAATAGATACATGCACCCCAATGTTCACAGCAGCACTATTTACAATAGCCAAGACATGGAAGCAACCTAAATGTCCATTGACAGATGAATGGATAAAGAAGATGTGGTACATATAGAAAATGGAATATTACTCAGCCATAAAAAAGAACAGAATAATGCCATCTGCAGCAACATGAATGGACCTAGAGATTATCATACTAAGTGAAGTAAGTTAGGCAAAGACAAATATCATATGATATCACTTATATGTGGAATCTAAAAAAAATGATACAAATGAACTGAAAACAAACATATAGTTACCAAAGGGGAAAGGTGCAGGGAGGGATAAATTAGGAGGTTAGGATTAACATATACACACTACTATACATAAAATAGAGGGACTTCCCTTGTGGTGCAGTGGTTAAGAATCCACCTGCCAATGCAGGGGACACAGGTTCAAACCCTGCTCCAGGAAGATCCCACATGCCACGGAGCAACTAAGCCCATGTGCCACAACTACTGAGCCTGTGCTCTAGAGCCTGTGAGCCACAACTACTGAAACCCACGTGCCTAGGACCTGTGCTCCACAACGAGAGAAGCCACCACAGTGAGAAGCCCAAGCACCACAACGAAGAGTAGCCCCCGCTCGCCGCAACTAGAGAAAGCCCGCACGCAGCAATGAAGACCCAACGCAGCCAAAAAATAAAATAAAATAAAATAAAATAAAATCGATAATCAACAAGGACCTACTGTATAGCACCGGGAACTCTATTCAATACTCTGTAATAACCTATATGGGAAAAGAATCTGAAAAAGAATAGGTATATGTATGTGTATAACTGAATCACTTTGCTGTACACCTGAAACTAACACAACATTGTAACTCTATATACTATAATATAAAATAGAAATTAAAAAAATAAATGAACAGGGGATGGTATGATTTAATATGCATTTCAAAAAATAACTCTCAGGCCATGGAGTGCAAACTGGGTTGGAGGGGAGCTAGAGAAGTGGGGAGGCCAGTTAGAGGGTGGCTTTGGTCACCCAGGCAAATGATGATGGTAGCTGTGCCCGAGGTGAGAAGGAAAGACAGGGAGAGACTGGAGCTCTAAGATGAGGTGAGTGGACAGGACGAGGTGATGGGTTGGCCATGGGAAAGGCAGGGCAAAGGAGAGGGCTCTGAGAACTCTAGTGGAGGTGTCATTTCCTACAAGTGGGAAGACTGAAGGGTTGAAGAAGACAGAAAAGCTTCCTTCCCAACCCTGGAAGCCCACAAGTGCTCCTCTGTGCAGCCCGGATGCACTTTTCCAAAGAAAAGATTGCCCCATTTCTGCAGACTTGGTGATCGGCCTGTCCACCAGCTCCCTGGTTCCCACACCCACCTGCTGGAGGGGGTGGGCTGAGTGGCACTGAGGAGATGGCCCTGCCAATGCCAGGGCTTCAAACCCTGCCAGAGAAGAAGCCCACAGATCAATAACATGGAAGGAGGAGCTGGATGGGACTGAGCTTTGTAAAAATATATTAATATCCTCTCTGGTCACTTCAAGACACTTGGGAGAGGAGTCCCGAGTCACTGCAGGACTCATTATGGGACCATGATTTTGATCATTTATTTACATAACCTACTTTTAAAAACGTGTACAGCCACATCCTACTGACCAGACTGTTATAACTCTGTTGGATCCAAGAATCCGAATTGCAAAGTAGGAAAGAGCCTGAGAGGTCACCCATTCCAAATCCTTCTCTCCACCTGAATCCCTTGCAGTCTCCCACTAGGGATGGTCATTCTAAATCAGGTAGTTCCAAGCATCCTACAAGCGACTCAAGGCAACATGACCCACCCGTGGCACCATTAGACTGTCTATGCAGCGATTTCCAAATTTTTTAACTGCAGGCCACAATGAGAAATACATTGACATGTCATCCCACACACACACACACACACACACACATACACACTACCCTGAAAAGCACTCTGCATGCAAAGCACTGTGATATTTTACTGCAAGCAAAGCACTGTGATATTTTCTATTCTGCTTCATTGTAAAAACTAGTGGTCTCAGTTCACTAAATGGATTTTTTTTTTTTTTGCGGTACGCGGGCCTGTCACTGTTGCGGCCTCTCCCGCTGCGGAGCACAGGCTCCGGATGCGCAGGCTCAGCGGCCATGGCTCACGGGCCCAGCCGCTCTGCGGCACGTGGGATCTTCCCGGACCGGGGCACGAACCCGTGTCCCCTGCATCGGCAGGCGGACTCTCAACCACTGCGCCACCAGGGAAGCCCCACTAAATGGATTTTATAGCTAATGGGTTTTGACCTAAAATTGAAAAAGCACTAGCCTAGAGTACAAAACTCCAAATGCTCAGGTGTCAAGCAGACAGAACAACAAACACAATTCTATGCTTCCTTGGTTTCTCTGTTCGATTTAATTCCTTGGAAGCAGTCAGATTTCGATTTATATTTTGTTTTAAACAAACATAACTAATTTGGCTTTTACTTCTTCCTTTTGGGGGATATTTCTCCTCCATAGAAAAGTTGTTGGTGCTTTTATCACCTTGCCTCGGATGCTTCTCTATGATATAGAATGTAACCATCCACTAAAATTACAGTTGCTTTATGTGGGCAATTGATGCCTTATTGAACGCAAAGTTTCTTTAAAAAAAAAAAAAGTCACGTCAATAATTGGTCAGGGCTGCAAATGATGTGACCGACAAGGGCTTAAAAAAAAAAGCACATGAAAAGATGCTCAGTGTTGCTAATTGTTAGAGAAATGCAAATCAAAACTACAATGAGGTACTACCTCACACCAGTCAGAACAGTCATCATTAAAAAGCCTACAAATAACAAACGCTGGAGAGGGTGTGGAGAAAAGGGAACCCTCCTACATTGTTGGTGGGAATGTAAGTGGGTGCAGCCACTGTGGAAAACAGTATGGAGGTTCCTAACAAAACTAAATATAGAATTACCATATGATCCAGAAATCCCATTCCTGGGCATACAGCCAGACAAAACTATAATTCAAAGAGATACATGCACCCCTATGCTCATAACAGCACCATTCACAATAGCCCAGACATGGAAACAACATAAATGTCCATCACCAGATGAATAGATAAAGAAGATGTAGTACATATATATATATAATGGAATATTACTCAGCTATAAAAAAGAATGAAATAATGCCATTTGCAGCAATATGGATACAACTAGAGACTATCATGCTTAGTGAAGTAAGTCAGAAAGAGAAAGACAAACACCATATGATATCACTTATATGTGGATTCTAAAATATGACACAAATGAACCTATCTGTGAAATAGAAACAGACTCACAGACACAGAGAACAGACTTGTGGTTGCCAAGGGGGAGGGGTTGGGGGAGGGATGGAGTGGGAGGTTGGTGCTAGCAGATGTAAGCTTTTATATATAGAATGGATAAACAACAAGGTCCTACCGTATAGCACAGAGAACTATATTCAATATCCTATGAAAAAACATAATGGAAAAAAAGAAGTAGGAGGTTGTTAAGTAAAGGTTGTTATTTAACATAAAAAAATAATAATTGGTCAGGGTGATCTCTTGGTTTCCAAGTTATTTTCATTCTTAAGAAAAATGTTCTGTGACTCTCCAAGGAGGGGGAAATGGTAAGAATATGGATCTGGGTTCAGAAACTATTTTAATAAATAGACATTTTAAATTTGGATTTGTTTAAGCAGATACTAGTTCTCCTGAGCTGATGTCACCAATCTGAATGCGGCCAAGTGCTGGGAGCCTGGGGGAGAGATGCGGAGAAATGGGGGCGTGGGGAGAACATTGCAGAGTTAGCTTATGTTTGGCATCAATCTGGGCTGACCTTTAGACACAAATGCAATATACCTTATATTCTTAGTTGGCTTAATTTTTAAAATAGGGCCTTTTTATTTCAAAAGTTGATAGAGACGTATTGTAGAAAATGTTACCAATACTAACAAAGCATAAGAAAAAAGAGAAAGGAAGGAAGGAAGGAAGGAGGGGAGGGAGGGAAGGAGGGAGCGAGAAACTAAGGAAAAGGGAGAAATGAGAAAAAAAATGAAACAACTTAAAATCCCATCCCCTGGAGAAAACCACTCATAACATTGTGGTGTATATCTGTCAGCTAATTCCTCAAATCACTTCTGATCTCACGCACACAGATTTTTCCAGATTAGTTCTTGTTCTTTCAGCTCAATCAAATTCTCCTCACCTTCTCTCTGACTTAAGGGCTTCACTTGAATTCTGGTTTTACAGGCTTGTGAAGGCGAATGAGCTCCCTATGACTGCATCGCAACAGCCTTTCTTTAATATACATATGGGGGTGGATACAAAAGCTTTGATTCACTCCAAACTCAGCCTTGGTCCAAAAATTCCTCTACAGTGTGGGGAGTGGAATGAACTGACACCTAAGTTGCTGTTGTTTTCCACTGGGCTTCTAAAACAAAGAACTCCCTAAATCTTATTAATATTATACCCCCAAGACCTATCACCATGCCAGGCACATAGTAGGTGCTCAATAAATGTTTGTGGAGTTCAACTCAAAAATGCTGAGTTCATTACTAAGTCACTCTCAAGGGCAGACAGAGAATATTTATTTAGCCCAGGCAACTGGGCTTTTAGAATACGTGAGTCAGGCTAGAGTGATTAACCTCCCCCCAAAAATAAAATGAAGGAGGTTTCAATCTTGTCTGTTGGACTGCCAAGAAAGCCATTATATTCCCTGATGGGAATCTAAAATTCTCTGGTCTCAAGATGGCAGAAGACCTTCCAAGGCCCTGTGCAGAAATACAGCGGAGATGTTCACCCTAGAGGGCTCTGGGGCATCCAGGCCCAAACCCTCATGGAGACCGGGGTGTCAGCTGGGAGTTAAAGGGAGATTCCTACACCTCTCTCCCTCTCTCTTCTAAGAACATTGGCTGCGAGTTTGGCCTCATTCTTGTAACAGGGACAGGTTTAGCACATTTGTCATAGTTTGCGTCTTATCTTTAATCTCCTTCGATCTGCAATGGCCTTTACGTCTTTGGCTCGGATTTTCAGGCTCTGTCATTTGCTCTGGGCTTCACAGGTCTATCTGCTGTTGGGTCCATTGGCATGAACTCATGAGCCTACTTCTTAAGCTGGGTGCTGTCTCTGGCTGCTAAGATTAGCCATGAGGGAACTAGCTTCTAGTCACTAGTGCCTGCCCTATGACATCTTTTATAATTGATTTAGGGAAATTCAACCCCTAGAGATTGCTCCTTTCAAGATCAGTTTCTTCCCAGTGACTGCTGCCATCATACACCCAGCTAATTTCATGGGGTAGCGGATGCTCCTTGGACGGCTTCCTCATTGACCCCCAAGGCTGGCTCCCCCGGGTGCTTTCATTCCCAACAGCCAGCACCTGCTAGTTTTTCTTGGAAAGCCGCCCTCAGCCTTCTGGAGCCCCTTTGCCTGTGTGCATGGAAAACAGGAGGTGCCTGGAAATTTGTCTTACCCCAGAGTCCGCCCTTAGCCCCAGTGGCCCATAAGTATGGGAGTAAAGACCCTATGGCTCCTTTGCCCCCAGTTGGCAAGACCTACACTGTAGCAGAGCTTCCTGCAGGACGAAGCAAAGCTACCCTTCCTGGGATTCTGCTTGTTATAGCATCTTTGCCTGGCCCCCTTCCCTTCTCCGTCCTGCTTCCTCACTCTCCTGTCAAAAGTTCCTGGGAACACTTCCTATAAATCCCTTGCACACGAACCCCCATCTCAAGGTGGGCTTCTGAGAAACTCAGCCTAATACATCCGGCAGCGTGGAATACCTGAAGTCTCAGTGGTGGCCCATAGGCCAGATTCAGCCACGTACATGTTTTACTGGCCACTGGGGGCTAGCCGGCCTACACAGCGGGTGTTAATTTTATTTAAATTATTTGTTGACATAGGTTAAGTTGGGGAAAAGGAATCAAAACATGGAGGACATATTCGAGAGGTTACATGAGGAAAACCAGCAAGTTTTCTTATTCCTGAAGCTCAAAAGGGATCCTCGGGCAAGATGAGCACGACAGAGGCAGAGGGAGAGAGGCCATGGGGTCTCAGGTGGTGGAACCAGACCTGAATGGTGTCAACAGAGAGCTGTGGAGGCAACATCTGGAGCCGGCAGCCAGCATGACCTCCCAGGAGTCATGTGGAGGCTGAGGCAATGCTCACCATCTGACCAGTGTCTACTGGGAGAGCATCCCACCCGGACCATTCTGAGGACCAGTGCTAGCTGCTAGCTTGGAGGGCTGGGGTTGATTGATCCCTGTTACAGATAGAAACCAAGTTTAGCCCTTGGCATGCTCCCGGAGGGGAGGCACGGCTGCCGGCTTAGGGCCAGGTGAAGGCTTGCCAGTGTGCTCCAGACAAAGGCCTCCGGGATCCCCTGCAATATAACAAGCTGGACTTATTACTCGTCCCAGGGAGGGAGCGCACCCAACATGGGGGACCATGGGGGCGTCCCAGTAAAAGGGTGTTGGGAAGGACTTATGGTAGGACTTGGAGAGGGTTTGAGGAAGCTAGGTTTTGCTCTGGACTAGATGCTGTCAGGAAGTGGGGAACCAGTCTCTGATTGGGTATCTTAATAAATCACATCTAGAGGAACGGCACACCAGAGTGAGCCTCCAGGTATAACTGGGAAAGAAGCAGCCATTACTCATATCAGCCAGGATAGGGGACGCTCGGTGATTCCTGTGGTTTGAGCAATGCTCATATTTTGTCTATGTTTGGACATTACTAGAGAGCGACCTTGTTTTTATTTTGATCCATCACCGTCACTGAGAGGCCTCATCTGCTGTCGATGTGAACATTTCTGTATTCCAAGGAGAACACCCACGCCAGCTCAGGAGCAACGCCAAGGCCTAGCGATAGCACCAGGCCAGCTCCAGGAGGACAGGGGCTGCTTTTCTGTCTGGCTTCTTTCACTTTCCACAATGTTCTCAGGGTTCATCCATGCAGTAGCATGTATCCATACCTTTCCTCTCTGTGGCTGAATAATACTCCACTGTATGGATAGATCACGTTTGTTTATCCATTCACCTGCTGATAAACACTTGGGTTGTTTACACATTTGGGCTATTATGAATAATGTTCATATAAACATTAATATACAGGTTCAATTGTTTCCACGTTTTGGCTCTTACGAATAATGCTGGCATGAACGTTCATGTCCAATTTGTACAAGTTTTCATTTCCCTAGGGTATATAACCTAGGAGTGGAGCTCTTAGGCCATGTGGTAAGTCCATGTTTAACATTCTGAGGAACTGACAGTATTTTTCAAAGCAGCTGTACCATCTTACACTCCCAGTGTATGAGTTCCAATTTCTTCATATCCTCACCAATACTTGTTAATATCTGTCTTTTTGATTATAGCCATCCTGGGGGGCATGAAGTGGTATTTCATTGTAGTTTTGATTTACATTTCTCCCGTGACTAATGATGCTGGGCGTCTTTTCATGTGCTTATTGTCCATTTGTATATCTTCTTTGGATAAATATCTATTCAAATCCTTGCCCATTTTAAAATTGGGTTGCCTTTATTGTTGAGTTGCAGGAGTTTTTAAATACATTCTTCACACAGGTCTCTTATCAGGTATATGATTTGCAAAAATTTTCTCCCATTCTGTGGGTTTGTCTTTTCACTTTCTTTCTTTCTTTCTTTTTTTTTTTTTGGTGATACGCGGGCCTCTCACCGCTGTGGCCGCTCCCGTTGCGGAGCACAGGCTCCGGACGCGCAGGCCCAGCGGCCATGGCTCACAGGCCCAGCCGCTCCGCGGCACGTGGGATCCTCCCGGACCGGGTCACGAACCCGCGTCCCCTGCATCGGCAGGCGGACTCTCAACCACTGCGCCACCAGGGAAGCCCTTTTCACTTTCTTAATGGTGTCCTTTGAAGCACAAAATTTTTAATTTTGATGATCCAATTTGTCTATTTTTTTGGTCATTTATAAGGTTTAGTGTCATGTCCAAGAAACCATTGCTTAATCCAAGGTCATGAAGATTTGCTCCTATGTTTTCTTCTAAGGGTGCTATAGCTTTACCTCTCATATGTAGGCTTATGATCTATTTTAAGTTAAATTTTGTAAGTTGGATGAGTTAGGGGTTCAAGTTCATACTTTTGCATGTGGATATTCAGTGGTCCCAGCACCATGTGTTGAAAAAACGATCCTTCTTCCATTGAATTGCCTTATATTTCTGCCTCATTGATGCCAGGTAGGGAGAGAGGCTCAGCTCCCCACGGGGCAGGGGATCAGGATGAGGGGGGAAGGGAGAGGCTGAAGGGTAGTGGTATGGAAAATCAATTGACCATAAATGCAAGGACTTATTTCTCGACTCTCAATTCAATTCCATTGATCTACATGTCTATCCTTATGTCAGTACCACACTGTCTTGATTACCGTAACATCGTAGGATGTTTTGAAATTGCGAACTTTGTTCTTTTTCAGGGTTGCTTTGGCTATTTTGGGTCCTTTGTATTTCCATGTGAATTTGAAGATCAGCTTGTCAATTTCCACAACTAAGACAGCTGGAATTTTGATGAGGATTATATTGAATCTGTAGATCCACTTGGGCACTGTTGCCAACCATATTAAGTCTTCTGATCCATAACATGAGATCTTTCCATTTATATCATTTTTCTTTCATTACTTTCAACAATGTTTTGCAGTTTTTTAGTGTACAGGTCTTATACTTCTTTTGTTAAGTTTATTCCTAAGTATTTATTCTTTTTAATGCTCATGTAAATTTAATGGTTTTAATTAATTTTATTTTTGGATTGTTCATTGCCAGTGCATAGAAATACAATTGAATTTTTTTTTTTTTTGCGGTACGCGGGCCTCTCACTATTGTGGCCTCTCCCGTTGCGGAGCACAGGCTCCGGATGCGCAGGCTCACCGGCCATCGCTCACGGGCCCAGTCACACAGCGGCATGTGGGATCTTCCCGGACCAGGGCACGAACCCGTGTCCCCTGCACTGGCAGGCAGACTCTCAACCACTGCGCCACCAGGGAAGCCCTACAATTGAATTTTGTATATTGATTTTGTATCCTGAAACCTTGCTGAAATCATTTATTAGTTCTAGTATTTTTTTTATTTTCTAGGATTTTCTAAATATAAGATCACATCATCTGCAAATAGAGATAGTTTTACTTCTTCCTTCTAATCTGAAAGCCTTTTAATTATTTTTCTTGCCTAACTGCCCTGTCTAGAACCTCCAGTATCGTGTCGTACTGAAGTGGTGAGAACAGACATTCTTGTCTTATTCCTGATCTTAGGGAGAAAGCTTTGAGTCTTTCGTCATTAAATATGATGTTATTTGTGGGCACCAGATAAACTCAACCAAAAAGTTTTAGTTTCTGGCCTTTCTGTCTAGTTAAAACAGACTCCTCACAGTTAAACATATATTCACCTAAAATTTTCTCTAGGATCTTTATAATTTTATTTATTTATTTTGTGGTACGCAGGCCTCTCACTGTTGTGGCCTCTCCCATTGCGGAGCACAGGCTCCGGACGTGCAGGCTCAGCGGCCATGGCTCACGGGCTCAGCCGCTCCGCGGCATGTGGAATCTTCCCGGACCGGGGCACGAACCCGTGTCCCCTGCATCGGCAGGCGGACTCTCAACCACTGTGCCACCAGGGAAGCCCCTATAATTTAATTTTTTACTTCACTTAGTATTTTTCAGTTCTATAATTCCCTTTTGGTTCTCTTTTTAAAAAAAAAATAACTTCTTTTTCTTCGCTGAGATTTTCTGTTTTTTAAATTTGCTTCATGAGAATGTTACAATACTTGTTGATGTATTTTCATGATAGCTGCTTTATAGTCTTTGTCAGATAATTCCAACATCTGATTTATCTCAGTATTAGTGTCATTAGTATTTGTGTCTCATTCAAGTTGTGATTTTCCTGGTTCTTGGTGTGATAAGTGATTTTTCTCTTGTGTCCTGGACATTTTGGATATTATATTATGAGACTCTGGACCCTATTTGATCTTATTTTTTAGCAGGCAGTGCTGCTGTGGAGGTGTGACACGTAGATCTCCTCTCTGGGCTCCACTGACACTACCCCAGCAAAAGCAGAACACTGATTCTCACTGCCTCATTGCAGACAGATGGAGTGAAAGCTTAGCTGGCCCCTAGTCCCATGGAGAGCTTCCCAGTGGAAGTGGGGTACTGACTGGCATCACCTTTTTGCCTCTAAGTAAGTGTGTAAGTTCGGCTCCCCACTGGGCCCCGCAGACATCAGGAGAGGAGATGGGGGAGGGGTGGGAACAGACTGCCAACAATTCCCACCTCCCACCATTCAATCCGTTTCATGATGCCAGGTGGGCACGGTAGTCCAACCCTCCATTGGGCCTGCTGACGCCCAGGGGAGAGGGTGAAGGGTGGAGGGACAAGCATTGCCTGGCAGCACCTCATTAAGCCTTGTACTGCTGGGTAGGGCTAGAGGATAAGCACACCCCTGGACCACCCTGACATTACCCAGGCAGGGGAATCAGAGCACTGCCTCCCTCTACTGGTGGGGGATGGAAGATCAGCTCCCCAGCCAGTCCCAGCAGGGGAAAAGAAATAAGTTGCCTACTTCCACTCAGTAGGGAATAGATCAGCTGCCCTGCTAGCAGGAGAACTGGAGTTCTCCTCCTGTCTCCACCCTGTGCAGGAAGGAAAATTACTTCCCTGCTGGCCCCGCCCACTGACACCACCAGAGCACACCAGAGGGGAATCAGAGCACAGAGGTTCTTTTTTCCACCTTTCAGAGTCTTCCTATGCAAATGTGTTGTGATTTTTAGTTGTAAGAGGGAGGAACTGGGAGGAATGGGGCTATTCCATCTTGGCTGGAAATGGAAATTACATAATTTTATTTTTTACACTGAAGTCTTTAATACATCTGGAATTTATTTTCGTATGAAGCGTAATGTAAGAGTCTAAATTTATTTCCCTGCTGATGGAAAATCAGTGATGTCACCGTAACTTATTAAATAAAACATCATGGTCTCATTCCATCTAAACACCACCTGTTCTGTACATTAAAATACAATATATACTAGGATATATTTTTAGCTTCCTTATTCTGTTTCACCTATTCCCTTGTTATTACTATACTGTTTGGACAACAAGAGTCTTGTAATATATTTTACCATCAAGGGAGGCAAGTACACCGTTACTCTCTTTCATTTTCAGATGATTCCCGGTTATCCTTGGATATATATCCTTCTTTACGCACTTTATAAGGGCATTGTGTTATGAAGGTTAACTTCAGCAAGCTGGAAATGGCCTGAGCTGTTTTACTGAAATAAGAGTTGAGTCTTCATGGCATTGACCCCTGGTAAAGGCATGAGATGTCCCGATTAATAATGTTGTCCTGTAACCATGGTTCACAGATGCCCTTTCTGCTTCTGTTTCATAGACTAAACCTATGGTCATGCCTAAGTTCAGAAGGGCAAAGGGATATTGATGACTATTAATACACCTGTTGTACTAGTCTACTTGGGCTGCCATAACAAAATGCCAGAGACTGGGTGGCTTAAACAACAGACATTTTTTTCCCTCATACTTCTAGAGGCTAGATGTCCAAGATTGAGATGCCAGGCTTGGTTTCTGGTGAGACCTCTCTTCCTAGCTTGTAGACAGCCACTTTTTCTCTGGGGCCTCACATGGCCTTTCCTCTGGGCTCTTGTGGAGGGAGAGAGGTGTCTGGTGTCTCTGCCTCTTCTTATAAGGACACCCATCCTACTGGAGTAGGGTCCTATCTCCAAAAACATCACACTGGGGACTGGGGCTTCAACTTATGAATTTGCTGTTGGGGGAAGGGGGACACAACTCAGTCCATGACACCTATAAGTGGATGCTGTGGTGATTGCCCAGATCCTCCTTCTGGACTGGGTACCCTTTCCCACAGTTTCTAATGACTCATAGCTGAGTCCCTCTCCAGGAATTTCCCAAGGCCAAAGGGAACTGCCTTACCCAATGTCATACCCCACTGTGGGGTCATCTTGCCTCCAGCTGGGACAACTCCAGGACTTCAGTGTAGGACTGGCTGAGGTCACAGCCCATCTCCTCCCTCTGCCCACTGTTGCTTCCTCTCTCTCCACCCCACAGGGTTTGGTCCCAATAAACTTCCTATGTGTTCATCTCCATCTCAGAGTCTGGCTCCTGGGAACCTGACCTAGGACAAGCCAAGTCCACTTGACTTGAAAGCACAAGCTCTTAATCACTAGTCAATTCCACTCTCTGGGCACTTTTCTCCCACCCAGGCTGCCTCTCACCTTTCTGGGACCAGACCTGCTCAGTCTGGGTGGGATTATGATAAACCCTTACCCTTCTGTCCTGAAAGATGTATACTTGTCTTTGAGTGACATTTTATAATTAATAATCTATTGAGACTATGGGATTGCAAGTCCACTGTGGCATCTTTGTAGGGAACAATTTGAGCAAATAGGGGCCCGACTTCCTTCCCCCTCTTTCCAGGTGCAAGCCTGGGGGAAACTGACACCTGATTATAGGTCTCCGTGCTCTGCCCTTCAGAACAAGCAGGTGGCTTTGTCACTGGGATGACCTGGAAACTCTGGGGCAGCCCATTCTCACACTTGGGGCTGGTTAATCATTGCACAGAAAGGACCATGTTGCAACTTAAGATCATTAACTTCTGGTAAGTACCTAATGGTTAAGTACAAAGCAGAAATCTTAAAATCCCAAGGTAACTATCTGAGACTTTCTGTCTGAGCAGGAGCCTGAGTTCTTCCTCCAGCCCCCTCAAAAAGAAAACTGTACATTACATTGTAACTAATCTTCAAAATACTTGGAAACTTCAAGTATAATGGCTAAGTCATGAGCCGGACTGTGCAATTCAGTTCCAGGTCACCATCACCTCGGCCCTTCTTCGGGGCCTCTGCAGACAATGACTCCGGGGCTGATGAGGGCAGGGAGGAGAATGTGGAGGAGGAAAGCAAGGAACAAGCTTATCTTAAAGACACTACTATCCATCATCATATACAGAGAGAGAGAGATTTACACGTGCACACTGACAAAGTAAAAAATTAGGCCTCCCACCATACCTGAGTCCCTCTGGCCAGATTTATTTAGCAATTTCTCACTGAATCTCAAATCTGGGCACTGGATGGACTTTGAGAACATCACCTGGGAGCTAAGATCACCACCCTCTTCAGGTGCCCAGGTCACAGGGAAACAGAAAGAAGCTGGTTCCCTCTCTACCATGTCTGTGAGGGTGGTGTCTCCAAGGCCTGGCTACTACAGCAACTCAGAGACACAGTGAAACGAGGGACTCGGGACCACTTCTCAGGTTTAAGTCGTCCTAACCTCCCAGAGTTCCTTGGGGCTGGAACAAATCTCTCCTGAAATGCTTCCTGTTGGATTGTTCATCACTGACATTTGTTCTGATCCAGCCCAAAGTCAGAGAAAAGATTCACTCCTGAGAATCTCCGAAGACCCAAGAGTAGCAATGGCCGACACGTACTGAGCTTTCACCGGCTCCCAGACACAGTTCTAAGCCCTTTGGCTGTATTAACTCATTTAATCCTCCCCACGACCTTATGGGGTAAGTTTGTATGTCATCCTCTAGATGAGAAAACCGAGGCATAGAGAAATTAAGTAACTTGCTCAAGTTCGCACCAATGTTGTGTGTTGTGTGGGGAGGGTGTGTGCCTAAGTTGTTTTTTTGGTTTTGTTTTTTTTGCGATACGCGGGCCTCTCACTGTTGTGGCCTCTCCCGTAGCGGAGCACAGGTTCCGGACGCGCAGGCTCAGCGGCCACGGCTCATGGGCCCAGCCGATCTGTGGCATGTGGGATCTTCCCGGACCGGGGCACGAACCCGTGTCCCCTGCATCGGCAGGCAGACCCTCAACCACTGCACCACCAGGGAAGCGCCCTGTGCCTAAGTTTTGAACCCAAGGATTCTTGCTTCAGAGCTCGTAGTCTTCCCCACTGTGTCACCTGCCTTTCTCTAGAAAAGCTTTCCAAGGCTTTGTGTGGTTTTTATTTGTTTGTGTTTATGTGTTTTACTGTACCACTTGTTCGCAAAGCGATCCTCTCTCCTTTGGGTGCCTAAGCTCCCCCTTTAGATTCAAGTACCAAGAGAGCTTTGAAGGTGCCAGCCCTTCACAATTCAGTATGAATTAATGCAGCCAATGGCCTTTGGGGAAGGGGAGTGAATTTTAAAGGCTGGGCCTGTCTCTTTGGAGAAAGAGGTTAACTGCGGATCGGGAGTGGCAGGGCAGCCAGAGGCCATGCAGAGGGCACTGGGAGGCTGGGGAGGAGCGGCTGTCACAGCTAAAGAGGCATCCCAAGAAAGGGGGGAGGGCCCAGAGAAAGCCCGCCTGCTTTATACATGAGCAGGGAAGCTCAGGCCACTGAAAGCCGTCTCGTGTTCTGCCTGGGCATCCTGCCCTGAGTGCTGCTGGCTGTGCTCTGCTTCAGTCTCACCATGTCTTAGAGATTTCTGCTTAAATTAGGGCTAGTGATCAAGGTTCCAGCTAGACCACACCTGTCCCTGCAGGGATACAGCCCTACCAGTTCCTCACGCACAGACGGCCACAGCCCACTTCTGTCCTGCTTCCCGCTCCCCACCCGGCCACCTCTTTGGCCACTTCCATTGGACCAGAGGAGGGCACCCCTAGCGAAGTTGTCAACGCCCTGCTCCCACACTTGGCCACCTGAATTCTCAGCTGCGGCAGGCAGTTTCCAGCAGCTGACACCTTCCCACCTCTGGAATTGTCTTTCTTCTTTGCCTGGAGGCTCTCTCTGGCATAGGGAGCTTGGTCAGAGCAATGGGGGTGCAAGTGGAGTGAGGCTTAATGCCCCAGGGTCAACCCTCAACCAGCGGGGCTGGGAGCTAGGAGACAAACGCTCCAGACGCCCCCCTCCTCCGCCACTCCAGCATGGCGGAGGGTCCCCCGAGGTGGGGCACCTTCTGCTTAGCACACTTTTGTTAGATTTCCGCCTTTCCCTGTCTCACTCTCCTGTTTCCCAGAAAGACCTGAGATTAGGACTTGGGTGCAGGTGGTTGGTCTTGGGGCTGATTCCAGGAAACACAGCGAGGATGTAGGGAAGCAAGAAAGGGGACAGAGGAAAACCCAGAAAGGATGACACGTTACAAAGGAACATGTTGCTTCCAGGGAGGTTTTTGAGACTGTATATGGAACATACCTCTGCACCACCCCAGAGAGAGCCAGGGAGCCTGGGGGATTAGTCCTCCCAATCCCTCGCCTTGTTGGTAAGAGTTGCCACTGGGAGGGAGCATTAAATTCCTGGTACTTCTGTGCCATCTCTGGCGAAAGCTTCAGGCCTTCAGGCAGGACAACCCAGAAAGCCATCAGTGGGCACGAGAAGGTCTGCAGTGATCTCCAGGTGGGCCAGAGGGGTGCGGGTATGGCCCTGGGGTCTGCGGCATCCGTGAACTAATGAGGCCTTGAAGCTAAAGCAAAGCAGAGGTCTGAGGAGCAGAGACTTACGTTATACCCCTAACATAGAGCCCGCGCCCTATTTTTGCTTCTGATGATTCCACTTGATTTCTAAAGGCTGGCACCCAGAATTTGTCCTGTGTTTCTGACTCTACAGGCAGAATCGTGCTCTGCTCAGCTGATAATTATGCCCTCTTAGACCTGCCTTTCTTTCAGTTTACAGAGGATTTGGGCCTCTCTCATGCTGAAGGGAGGAAAAAACAAAAACAACAAAGAAACGGAATACTTATTCCGGCATTAGAGGTAACTGTTGCGAGACATTACACCATATTTTTTTTTCTGGTGAATTATTAATAAAGCCTGTTTTTGTTTAATGCCTGCTAATAATTTCTAAAAACAGATCTACAACTTCAGCTGTAAATGCAGTTCCATGAATCACTCTGCAGAAAACCCAGTGTATGGTTAGCAAAAACCTCGGACAAAACAACTTCATCTTTTCAACCTTCCTCTCTGGGATCTCTGCAGAATGGAAGACAAACCAAAGCAAGACCCAGGAAGACAAGAGGGGGATGTTGAAAGAAAGCTTCCCGGGTGAGTCTTCAACAACCCTGTTCAAGGAATAATGAAGAGCATGAAAATCTGGGGAAAGGGCGTTGAGACAAGCGACTTTCTGACTGTGAGTCAGGAAGGGAAGGGCAGTCAGTCCCACATGGCTTCTGTCCAGCACCGTCAGATGCCCAGCATTTCCCCAGATCAACCCTAAGGGATAGGTGTTCTGATCCCTAATTAACAAAGTAGAAAACTGAGATTCAAAGAGGCCTGACCAATGGCAAAGCTAGGATTCGGACCCAGGACGGTATGATGCCAGAGCCTTGGTTTTGCAAGGACTCTTTACTGCCAATCAAATGGCCTTAAAATTCATACAGTTCATCTTTCTGTGAGGGAAAGGAATAAAATAGTCACACATCGCCCTTTTCCCCCAAGAAGGAATCTTGAGGTTGGAGGTAAAGCCATGGGCAAGGTTTACTTTGGAAATCCTCTCAAGGAGATTCTGACCTCTGCTCCCATCCTCTCATTAAGAACCTCTGGTTTTAGGCTCAGCGAACTGACCCAACCCCAATGTTATTGGATAAGATTATTCTCAGGTGGAGTCCCTCATTCAGTGGATCTTGAGTTAGTGCCCACAGTGGCCAAATACTGCACTGGGCAAGGGTAAGAGGGTACCCAATGGGGAGCCAAAACAGACATGGCCCCTGATCCCAGTCTACATATGGCAGGAGATAGAAAGTCACCTCCACAGGGCCAGGAGAGCTCACCCTGGGGAATGTGACCCTCAGGAAGTAATGACTGAGTTAGGATCAGAAATGGAAGAACTAACAAGAGAATAGAAGAGCATTCCAGGCAGAGGATCTGACGTGGACAAAAGCCCAGGGGCGGGAAGAAGTATAGCTGAATGCAGGCCAGTGAGGTGAGGAGGGAGCGGCTGTGTGTATGGGGCGTGGTGGGAGACTGGAGGAGGCCAGGCCTGCAAGGTCTGCCACCCACGGTCAGGAGAGCAATGGGGAGACAAGGGTCACAGGCAAAGGTGGGACATAATCAGATTTGCACTGTGGAAAGAGTCCTCTGCAAGGTGAACGCTACAGCAAAGAGGATGGGAAGGGAGCCAGTCCCGGGCTGGGAGCAAGAGTCTAGGGCAGGACAGTGGCAGCTTGACTCGTGGTGGGGTGATAGAGACAGAGCTGACGTGAGATTCAGGAGATAAAATCATCCAGTCTCAGGGAAGGACTGGGCCATGGGGGAGGGCTTGGGGGAGGGAGGAGCAGGTAGCAAGGATGTCTCTGACCTTTGCAACTGGATGAATAAACTGCAACTCACTGAGATTTTGGAAAGGTCCAGGCATGGGTTTTTGTCAGGGCTGGAGGAGTCACGTGTCCAGTACGGACTCTGAAATGCTTTGAGATTTCCAAAAGAAAACGACAAATAGGCAACTGGAAAGATCTAAGCTACGGAAAACAACGTGCGTCGTCCCCTTAGTGGTGGAGCTTAAAGCTGTGGACCTGGCAATCACAAATGGATCAACCATGCCTGTGTGATGAAGCCTCCATAAAACCCCAAAAGGACGAGGTTAAGACACCTTCCAAGTTAGTGAACCATGTATTTACGTGTGCCGTGCCAGGCCCCAAACTCCACGGGCACAGAAGCTCCTTTGTTTGGGACCTTGCCCTCTGTATCTCTTCAGCTGGCTCCTGATTTGTAGCCTTTAATGTTCTTTGTAATAAACCGATAACCCAGTGAGTCAAAAAAAAAAAAAAAAAAAATCAGTTGTGGGCCTGGATGGGTCCTGGGAGGGGAAGAGGCTTGGAGGGGCCTTGTCTCATTTTCAGGCCTACGTGCCCACCCAGAAGACCCTCAATTGGCATAAAGGCAGGAGAGGGCCCAGAAGTTGGCGATGTCCTGGAATCCAGGAGGAAAGAGTGTCTGAAGATGGAAGTGTGCAAAAGTGTTTGATGCTATGGAGGAGATCGGCATGGGGAGAGTTGAGAAATGTCCGTCAGACTGAGCGCCGTGGAGCTGAACTTGAGGGGGCCGGTTTTGTCAGAATGAAGGGGAGAAGTCCGATTGAAATGGGCTGAGGTACCGGTGGGAGTGAGGAACACGCACGGTGACCACGGGTTTCACTTCTAATTGGTTTGATGCTGAAGGGAGAAGACAGAAGGAAGGGGAGTGTGGAGGGTAAGTGTTCAAGAGAGGGTTTTGTTTAAATGGGAGAACTGGGACAGTGTTTAAAACAAGTGGAAAGGACCCAGGGGCCTGCTTGGTAGAGACATGGGCACAGGGGGAGCAGCAGAGGTCAGGGGTGCCAGCACCACGTCCCTGCAGCCCTCACGAGGCTCCTGCAGCTACAGCCAGGGTCTTGCAAACACCCCTCCTGTAAAGGGCCACCTAGTAAGTATTTCAGGCTTCGTGGGCCATACGATTGGTACATAAATGGGCAGGGCTGTGTGCCAATAAAACTTTATTTACAAAAACAGTCAGTGGGCCACAGCTTGTGCCACGCCCTGGATTAAGATAAGGAGGAGGGTTTGATCTGGTGGCTTCAGAGGTGGTGCAGTTACAGTGAGGATGACGTCCAGGCTACAGCCAAGAGGGGCCTGAGAAGAGTGAAGGAGACAATTGCTGCAGAGGAGGCTGACAGGCTGAGAGGCCTGGGAGTTGGAAGCTGACATCTCCCAGGACAAAGGCCAGAGGAAGAGAATAATCCCGGTTGCTCAAGTCTTGGATGAATGAGGGGAAGGCCTGAAAGTTCAGCAGCTGATGGCGGAGAGAGGTGGCCGAGTGCCATGAGTGGGTTACCAGGGAAAGCAGGAATTGTCTGGAAGTTTCCAGAAAGAAAGAAGATAGACATGGTGGAGGATGTGTTGGCAGCAGGTGAGGTGGCCAAGGGACTGGTCCCATGGAACGTCAAAGCTGCATGTTCTATGGTTTGAGATAAATTTCCCCCTCAGAGACCTGGAGAAGCAGCTAATTATCACAAAAGCACCTACCTTCTCTCCCCATTCCCAACCAGATTAGTCTTCGAGAAGCCTACTTCTAACTCTGCCTCTCCCCCTGCCCTAGAGCCATCTATGGCTCATCATTGCCTAGCCAGTAGATCCCAAACTTCTTAGCAAGACATTGAAATCCACCACTGAGGTCTCTTCTCACTCGGCATGATGCTTCAGCGAACAGATATTTACTGTTTTCCATACCTACTCCACAAATTCTCACTTCTTCCCGTGTACCTTTAGCAGAAAGGCCCTTTCTCTGCACCTCTAACTGTCAACTCAACACCTGCCCCAGCTAGAATGGCACGTCCAGGGTAAAACTTTCCCCAGCAACCTCAGCAGAAGGTGACCTTGCCCTCCTTCCTGTGCTGTCAGAATGGGATCAGGGAAAGTTTACAGCCTGCACAGGCTAAGAATGTGGTGTCCCCTGAAACCTGACATTTGCTAACAGTTTGTTCAAGGCAGGGGTGTCACGGAGGGAGCAGAGAAGCAGGACAGCGGAGGGGTTAGCTCAGGCAACTCCACACACCACTTGCAAAGCAGACGCCCTTCAGAGATGCTTTCTGTGCCCTGCGCTGCCTTTGGGCATTCTCCAACCCACACAACCGCTTCTCAGAAGCTACCTCCCAACCTTGCAAACCTCTCCTAAAAGACATTCTGGTAAATACCACTTTCTCCCGCCCCAAGCTCCCCAGGCTGGGTCCTGGACAAGCCCGACCACCACAGGGATGTTCTCAGGAAGCTCCGGAGCTGGCAGCCCCCAGAACCGCCTGCGGGCCTGCAGCCCCGGCTCCCCCGCCCAGAGGCCTCCCCAAAGGCGCTGGGCCTTCCAAAGCACAGGACCAAGGAAGGGGCAGCAGCTCCACTGGAAGGCAGCCCCTCCCACCAAACCTCCCTGGGCTCCTGGGGGCGGGTTTTACCCTGGAGGCCTGACACTTTGGTGGGTGTGGACGTAGCTCTGGGCAGGGTCCCGCTCCCTGCCCTGGAGCTGGAACCATGGAGGCACCCACAGGGCCCAGCTCCCCTCATCAATTCTGCATCTTCCTGAAAATGTACTTTTAAGCCCCTTAATTGCATTTCAGAGATAACCCTGCAAGCAAAGTGGCAGGAAGAGAAACCATAGAGAGAGGTTGGTGGTCAGGCTCTTTGTTTTAAATCAATCAAACATCTGCGACTAATGCAGCTTTGGGCTGCTCCTCAGGAAGCATTAGCCCTATTAGTGGGCGCTGGCAGGAACACAAAATAAGATATTTATGGGCTGGGCCTGCGTGCGTGACCCCGGGGATTGAGTGGCTAGGGAGGAGGATGGTGCAGGTCAGCATGTCTGCTGCCTCACCTTGCCTCACCTGGGGGGGTCCAGGGACAGCAAGCTCGGGTCCTCCGCCCCCGCGCCACCGAACATTCGCACGCAGCAAGGAGGACTCTGCCTTGCAGGCCCCGCCCTGGTCATAGCTGGGGCCTTGGCAAGTCACCCCTTCTCCCTGGGCTCTGGGCCTCGGTCATACAATGACAGATCTGGCGGGATGCCCTCCGAAGTCCCCTCTCTGGGCAGGCAAATGTGTGCGGTTAGGCAGGGAGAGGGTTTGCCACAGCTGACTTCTAAGCAGGGAATCCTCTGGTTGACGCAAAGACCCCTGGGCTGTCGGGGAGCTGCCTTTGGGAGTCAGGCGTGAAGTGACGGCGAGAGAGAGGACTTCAGTGCTCTCAGGACGAGGAGAAGGAGGATGGGAAGGAGGCAGAGGACAGCGGAAGATGACACATGCTGCTACCAAGTGGGACAACGTACCTGGTGAGCAACTGATGGTTAAGGGCAGGACACCTGATACGTGATTTTAGCTTGTGTGAGAGCAGAGTTTGACAAGACTCTTCACAATCCACAAATCGTTAATAAAGATTCTGTTACAAGCGACTGCCTTGTGCTTGCGGTTGCTTAAGGAGCAGAACCAAGAAACAAGTGTGCTCCATAATGGATAAAAATAAAAGTGAAGGTAGTGGAAGAGTCGCAGAGACAGAGCAGAGGAGACGGAGAAGAAGAAATCCCAGGAATCTTGAACCAGGCCTCAGGGGGCGACCTTGTTGCGGGCAGAGCTGGGCGACCTCAGCCGACATCGGGGTTTATCCAAGCCCTGGAAGGTAAAGGCAGGCCTGCCTCCCCCTCACGCTCTGAATATCTGTCTAACTCTGTCCCCACCTCCTCGGGGCAGTAGACAGAGCCAGGGCAGAAGCTGTAGAGACAGACCCACTGCCTGCCTCTGTGAGTTATTCCCTCTGAATCAGGCTCCGTCTAAGATGTAGAAAAATGCTTTCTTCCCAGCATTGTCGTGCCCATCAAATGAGATGGTGGATGATTGCTAGTCACTGTATCAGTTAGCTACTGTTGTGTAACAACCCACCCCAAAACACGGTTGCTTAAACAATCATCTTTTGCTCAGGTTCTGCACTGTGAGTGGGGCTCAGCTGGGCGGTTCACCCGTTGGTCATTCCCACGGTCACTCACGAAGCGTTACCCATCGGAGGCTCAGCTGGGCCTGGGGAGTCCACGGTGCCCTTGCTCACGCACCTCGCACCTGTCACGCTGCCTGCTAGGGCGCCAGGCTCTCCTCCCCAGGGTCTCCCCAGCTGTGCAGGCCAGTGTTCTCCAGAGGCTGTGGTTCCCAGAGGGGTGGCCTTCACGCCCAAGTGCTTATCAAGGCTCTGCTTGCACCACGTTTGCTGATGTCCATTAGCCAAAGCAAGTTCCCCGGCCAAGCCCATGGTGCGTGTGGGAGGCGATTACACAAGGGGGTGGGCGACAGGAGGTGTGCTTCTCTGGGGCCGTGATTGCAGCCATCCACCACCATCGCTTGGCACTGTGCTTGGTTCACAGAAAACGCTCAAGAAATGTTCATGCTACAGTTATTTCTTTTTGCATGCGGCAGCATCCTCACTGCTGCACAGCTTAGAGGAGGAGTCTGGGAGTAGTGGGAGCTATGTCCATGCATGGCCTCGCTCAGCACAGCCCAGTCTGGCCCCAAGGACCCAGCCTGGTACAGAGCCCAATGGTGATTCACGTTTCCAGAAACACGGAAGGGAGATGCCCGCGATGCGTGTCTGTGGGGCTGCCTTCCCGCTCAGCCTGGGGTGGGTGTGGTGGGCAGGGTGGGCGGGGCTCAATCCACATCAATCAGCCCCCTCTCACCACAACTCCCCTTCCCTGGGGCCTTCCCCAGGTACCTCTGCTGGACTTCATAACTGGGATCGTGACAGTGCATGTACCACAATGGCCCTCAGGGCTATACACTCAGAGCCCCCAGCCCCCAGCTCCCTTAGAGAAGGACAGAGCCCAGGCTTCAGCGCAGAGCCATCTGTCTGCTCCTCTGGAGGGCAGGGGAATTGACACAGGGACTCCTCACTCCCATGTACATGATGCCACCTTGGGGCCTGGCCTCCATGCCAGGGGAAGGGTCTCTGTTGGCACCGGTGCCATTGTGTTGGGGCTGGCCTGGGTATAGACCAGGCCCATAAGAGTGGGGCTAGGCTGGGACACTGTCACACCTACCCCTCCCACACCCTCGCACTGCTCCTATCGGTCCCAGCTCCACCCGTACCTGTCTCTGGGGCTTTCTCCCACCTCCCAAGCTTGGGGCTTCACCTTGGGGCTTTCACGCCTAATCCTCCCTCTCCCCCAACAGCCTCTGCCTTCCCTCGGCCAACTTCTCTTCCTCTAGGTCTGAGCACAAATGTCCCATCCTCCGAGAGTTCTTCCCTGTCACCCGTCCCTCCGAGCTGAAACTGACCACCTGGCATCCTCTCGTGAAGCACCCTGGGCTTTTCCTCTGTGGCGGGGATCTCAGCCTGCCATCACGTGTGTATGTGTGTGAGTGTTTGCCAAGCCCGTTTCCACATCTCGCTCCCAATTCCCTCGGGGAGAGTGGGTACTGCCTCTGCCTTGTTCCTTGCTCTACCCGAGCATTTAGAGGGTGCGGGGAATCCAGCTGGTGCTTAATAAATGTTTCATGAGTCAACTGATTAACAGATACACACGGAGCTTGATAATGGATCAAACTGCCGTTCATACCCTTGCTGACAGCCTGGGAAGCGGTAAGGAGAGAATGGGATACGATGAGGGTCAGGGTGGCTGGCGGGTAGGGGTGGGGCAGAGACTGAGACTTGCCCAGTCGCCCTGAGCCCTGCCCAGCACTGGGGTGGGGAGTGAGGGGCGCGGGGGTCCTCAGCTTTCAGTCACCAGCCTCTAGCTGCAGCCCAGCTTCACTTTACCTCGTGTTCTGTTCTGGGTGATAGACCAGACACGTGCCCAGGTGCGAAGTGGATCTGATTCTTCAGCAAGACCTGAAATCGACTGTGAAGTCTTACTGGTCTAGAGGATCTGAGTGGCCAAATCACCCCGCAAGCAGTGAGGAAGGGGGGTTATTGCCATTCCTATCTGCTCAGCCTGTAGGCTGAGGGCTCCTGTGGAGAGTTCATGCATAAAGAAAGGCATCATGTTCCATGGTGGTACTTTGTGACGCACAGGGTGCCCACCTTTCTGGAGGATCTGCCGGGACCCATCTACCCCAGTGATCCGTGGCTCTTGCTCTTCAACATCAGCTCTAATTTGCTGGGCAACATGAGGTGAGTTGCTTGGCCTCTCTGGGCCACAGTTCCTCATTTGAGTAGCAAGAAGAAAAAAAGGTTGTAATATGTTGGCTACATTGGAGCTAAAAGAATATTTCTCTCAGAGGAATTTCTTCTCTTCTGGGACGAAAAACTCATAAAAGGACCCCCTTGCCTGGACAACTATCCAAGCAAAAGAAAACAATTAGAAGTCCATCTCCAACATGAAATTAATCCTCTAGAGCATGAAATTAATCACCCTTCACCACTGTCATTTTGATGCTCAGAAAATTTCTGGGACTTCCAAGAGCTGTTGTATTCATCCCAGATTCCCCACCAGGGGCCCCAGTCACATCTGCCACATCCCCTCTCTCCAAAACCTTGGCCCAGGTCTGATTCTCCTGCCAGTGACCAAGCTTGACTTGCACTTCCGAGTATGTGTTCCTGGGCTCCTAAAATCTCACCTCCTGCCCTGTCTCCTCCTCCAGGAAGTCCCCTAGATCATCGCCATCACTTCAACCAGACCAGAGCTCTCTTTCCT
This sequence comes from Aethalodelphis obliquidens, assembly GCF_003676395.1. Classification (NCBI taxonomy): domain Eukaryota; kingdom Metazoa; phylum Chordata; class Mammalia; order Artiodactyla; family Delphinidae; genus Aethalodelphis; species Aethalodelphis obliquidens. Next base: position 10,502,052 of record NW_020838006.1, read on the forward strand.
CTGATGCCTTTGTCTGCACTCCCATACAGCCTAGGAAGGAAGCTACCCCTTTGTGGGGCTCCCTTCCTCAACACTGCTGCCCCTCCTGCAGAGACCAGCACAGGGCCTCCCCCACCTTCACAGTGTTCCTCACACTTTCTACTAAAATATCTTTAACGGCAGAGGACGATGTTGAAGTCCCCCGAGTCCTCTAGGGAAGCAGCCCCAAGGGGCCTCGACACCCCCTTCTTTGCTTTTAACATTAAAATTCATGAACTTCTGGGCTTCCCTGGTGGTGCAGTGGTTGAGAGTCCGCCTGCCGATGCAGGGGACACGGGTTCGTGCCCCGGTCTGGGAAGGTCCCACATGCCGCGGAGAGGCTGGGCCCGTGAGCCATGGCTGCTGGGCCTGCGCGTCCGGAGCCTTTGCTCCGCAACAGGAGAGGCCGCAACAGTGAGAGGCCCGCGTACCGCAAAAAAAAAAAAAAAAATTATGAACTTCTGCATTCCACACAATCATCATGTAGAAGTATCTGTTTTAATATAAAAATCACGATTCCCCCCCATCCCAATCTTCTAGCCCTCTCGATACTCTGAGAAGGTGTACAACTTCCTGTTACCCCCGCACGAGAAGGCTATGGCTAAGATGCCAGTTGTTGAGGACATGAAAATAGGACTGGACACACAGTGCCCAGAGAAGGCTGCCTCCCTACCCGGACGGCTGAGCTGCGGATGACTGTGAAGAAGGATGTGGGTTTTAAGCGTGTACTTCATTCTTTGGCAAAGCCCTGGACAGCCTGTAAAACACCTCCACGACGGGAATGCCATCACATTTGAGGTCACAACGAGATGGAAGGGCAGGGAGGGCAGGAGTTCGTAGCCCCATTTGACAGAGAGGCTCTGGGCTACCTGAAGCCCAGCAACCAGAAAAGGGTACAGGCAGAGCTAAAACAAAACAAAACAAACCCTTTCTTATTCTTCTAGCATATGGAGCTTCCTGTTATCAGGACAGCTGGTTAACAAGTACTACCTGAAGCAAGAATTCTACACTTCACTGAGGACGCATGGAGGTCACTTGGAGCCCTACCGAGGGCGGACTTACCCCTCAACCCAAAACACACACACACATACACCCCACCCCTTAGGCTCGCAAACTTATGCTTCAAGATCAAAGTCTTGGGAATTCCCCGGCCCTCCAGTGGTGAGGACTCCGCGTCTTCACTGCCGAGGGTGCGAGTTCAATCTCTTTCCCCACTTGGAGTTATTAAAAACAAAGGATCAAAGTCTTCAGGGGCCCGTCTCCGACACCCTTCCAAAGGTGTCATCCGCGCCAACTCAGAGCCTCTGCACACACCCGGAGCTGCAGGGCCTGCCTTCAGGCCGTGGGACCCTAAGGACAGCTCTGAATAGGCTGGAAAGGAAGTTAGAGAAAGAAAGAAGCTTTTTCTAACAGTCCTTCGCGCTCCTCCATCTATTCTCTCTTCCTGGCTCACTTTCCACTTCCTGTCCTCCAGAGGGAGTGGCTCCTGAATGATGGCCTTGAACTGGAAGTGAGGGTGAGTATAACTGACTCTGTCTCCAGCCGAGTCCCCATCCAGTGCTGAGTGCTCTGAACGTGGAAGCCAAGCAGGGCCTGGGCTGACTGGACCACTGGCCCCCAGGTTGCGGGGCAGCCACGGGCATGTGAACCTTCTGGAAGGGGGCTCTGGGCGCCGGGTGTGCCTGTGCTATGCAGAGGATCAGTGCCCCAGGGTCCATCCCCCTGCCGCTCCACCACCAGAGTTGCTGTGGTCATCCCCGCAGGGGACAGTGCTCCAGAGGGAGGCTATGCCTGAAGGATCTTCCCGTGCTCGTGTGAGCTGTGTCACCCTGGGAAACCGCTCTGAGACCTGGTTTCTTCGTCTTCAAAACGAGAGATATCACTGGATCCACTCAGCCTTCCTTGGGTCACGGACGAGGGGAATCACATCTCAGTATTTGTCTCCAAAGGAAATTAAATCCTCTGAGCCCGGGCAAGAGGAAGGACATATAAACGAATGCCCGTAAATGGCTGCAATCCTTGTGGCATAAACAGATCATTTCAATACAGGGTGGGAAGGAGAACGCCAGGCTCACCTCTGCAGATGCAACGTGAGAGCTCACTAAGTCAGTGGACCTGGAGAGCCAGGCATATACATGGGGTTGCAAAAGGGGAGAGGTAGGGACCGTGGCCCCCGGAGATGACACACTCTCTCCATGACCACGCAGGGGCTTAACCCAGCGTCCCCAGAGCTTTCAAGAGAAGCAGGAAGACTGGGCTTATATGTGAAATTTCCGAATTTTTAGAGCTTTGGCAACTAGTTCCATTAAAATAGTGAAATTATCTAGCTAGCGCTTCATGGACCCAACCAAATGCATCTTCCCTAAGTGCGTGTGACTGCAGGTAAGTGGACCCTCTGGGTGTGGACAGAATGCCTGTGCATGTGATGGAGAGGGAAAGTCAGCTGGTGGATCAGACTGTGCTGAAACCTTGCAGGGACTTCTAGGTGAAAACAAAAACATGTGAGCTCCCTTCCCCCACCCCCCTGCAGCCCTGCAGCTCTGCGCAGGATGACTTGCAGGTTTTGCTGGCAAAGCATCCTCCCTCCTGCTTGGGGCAGAGAGCAGCTTCTCCAGCTGCTGCCCACCTTGCCAAGGTTGCCGGACCTAGGGCAGGACTGTGAGGCAGGGGTGGCATCCGCTGCCCCCCTCCCCCGGCCCTCCACGACCCCGTCTGCAAAGCCCAGTGTGGCCCAGCCAGTCCAGATCTCCCAGTCTTTGGATTCATCTTCCCTCCCCTGCCAGATGGATCTCTTTACAGGCTCTGCTTCCCCAGCCATTCCCAGACAGAGACAGGGTCCATCCTAGTCAGTGGATATTGGCTAATTGATTGAGGTTTTGTCGTTTCTGCTCCAAAGGCAGTCGGGAAAGTCCCCAGACATCTCTTTGAAGGGAAAAGATGACTAAGGTGGAATTGTTTCTAATTGTCCTAAATCATGCTCTCGTGGAACCGGAAGGGACTTTCTAATGCATCCCCCAACCCGTTTTCCCATGAAAACAGAGAAGTGGAAATCCACCCAGGTTCCCCTCGGGAGAAAGGCCCCCTCTCTGTTCCCCTCCTCTAAGGCGAGGGCCAGAGCATCCTAAGGGGGTCTCTGCCCTTGCACACAATGAAGACAACTCCCCACTCCCTTCACTTAACTGAACAGAAATGTTTTCCTCTCTCTGAAAAGTGGATTAAAAAAGCTATTTCACAGCTAAAAAAACAGACTTGCAAACAGAGGATCAGTCTGCTCTTAAGAAGGCTTTGTTGATTCTCCAAAATATTCCAAAGTGTTGATGTAAATAACGACTGCTAAATTACATGTTGCAAAAATAAACGATTCAAGTACACGTTCCTTCCTGGAGCCTTTCTGAATTTGCAAACTTTAGACTTCACCGTGAAGTTTACCCTGTAAGTTTTTAACAAATTCTCCTTAAGATACTTCAACAGAACTCTCATCCCCCAAATAAAGAGTTTTATACCAGAAGAGTGCATGGCTTACAGCGCCCAATTTCCTTCTCATATAACTACTTGTTGTAATAAAGTTAATAAGATAAAAGCATTGCTGTTTTCCATTAAGTTGTATTGCTCTCAAAAGAAATCAAAATCAAAACTTTAATTATAAAAATCCATTCCAAAACATGGACGTTAAGAGACCTAGGCTGGAATACTGCTCCCAGGGCTCAATACATAAGGAGACCTAACCTCTCTAAGCTCCGCTCCAGCTTTCTTTAGGCAAAATGTGGTTAAAATAATAGTCCTTATGACGATTCAGAGGGCTGTGCACTTACAAGATGCACAGTTTTCTGTTTGTATGTTATACTTGAAAAAAGCATTTCATATGTATATGTAAACCAGTCCTTGTTCATACCTATCTCCCAGGAATAGTGGGAGAATCAAAGAGGGTGATGTACATGGCAATGACCAGGGACCTCCAGACCACCAAGGAGGACAACCGTTATCACAGAGCAGGTGGCCTTGCACATGGGACCGTGGGCAGAGAGAGACTTGGAGGAAGACAGGTTCCACTCGCACCAGCTGTGCTGCTTCAGCAACTATAGAACTTCTTCATCCCAAGTTTATCTGGCTGTAAAATGGACACAGTGACCCTTGTTTCAAAGGATAAATGCCAACAGCGGGTGCTAACTTTGCAAATACCATGGCCCACACTTCTCCTCGCCCCCACCGGCCCCGTTGCCTGTCCACGTAACTGGAGCCCCGCCCCTTTGCCTGTACACGTAACCGGAGCCCCGCCCCCCACCCCAGTGATTTCCTTCCTTGTACTCTCAGGGGCCGCTACAGTCAGTCCAGCCCCCCGACACACCTCCTGCTTGCTTATCCCGCATGGAGGCGCGTTGGAATCCAGATGCCTGAGCAGGATGACACGGACCAGGCACAGCAGAGCCAGCCCTAAGGGGCCACCCTGGTGTCTCGATTCCAGGCCTTCTCAGGCTTCCATCTCCCCTTCTCTGTTCACCAGTCACCCTCTTGCCCTCTTCGTGAAGGGGCTTCACCTCCCCTAAGCCTCAGTATCCTTGTGTGGAAAACACAAATAAAAGAAATAGAAGATTGAAGACAACAGATTCTGATTCAATTAACAGATTCAGGCAGCCAGGCCAGAGGCGAGAACCTTCACTGTTTGGAGGATTTTTTTTTTTTTTTTTTTTTTTTGCGGTACACGGGCCTCTTACTGTTGTGGCCTCTCCGGTTGCGGAGCACAGGCTCCGGACACACAGGCTCAGTGGCCATGGCTCACAGGCCCAGCCGCTCCGCGGCATGTGGGACCTTCCCGGACCGGGGCACGAAACGGTGTCCCCTGCATCGGCAGGCGGACTCTCAACCACTGCGCCACCAGGGAAGCCCTGGAGCATTTTTTTCTGGCTCTCAGTGGTGAGGCGATGCACCCAGGGTCACAAAGACAGAAAGTGGCAGCCAAGATTTGAGCAGGATGGGGGCAGCCTGATGCCCAGCTCTTATCCCACTCACGGAGCAGCTGAAGGTGGCCTGTGTTGCAGGGCCTCGACCCCCATCATCCCTATCTTCCCCCAACATCCAATCTAAGGACAAGCAGAGGGCTTGCTATGACCCAGCTGAGGCCACCAAACCTGCTTCCTTCCCGCCGCTCGACGCGGAGACAGGAGCTGCCCTGCCAGGGAGGGTGTGGAGGGCGGAGCTGACGCCCGTCTCTCGGGACCTGCTTCCCCGGGTCGCAGTATAGGCAGCTCACCCTTCACATCCCTGGAGTGATGACTCACCGCTCTCCTCTGCCACAGTCCGATAAAGAACTCAAGCCATTAAGAAATGGAACAAAGTACGAAATGGGAGGCATAGGAGAAAGCCGGGATTAAATCAGCTCATTATTCGTAAATCAGAAACGACTCTCCCTCTCACCGGTTCTGGTGTCTGTCTGTCTGTTGGACTTGAAACTGCAAGAGCTTCTGACAGGCAGGAGGGCTGGGGCTCAGGAAACCCCGTTCCTCCTGAGTAGGGACCCCACCCAGGGGAGGCAGCCACCTTCCAGCTGGGGCACCAGAGCTGGGCTGGCCCAGGCCGCTGTTATTGGCTGGCTGTCGGCTGCTGTCTGGGCTGCAATCTCGCAACCGAGGAGCCGGGCTTATAGGGTGGGCACTGTGGGGCCTGCTGTGCCATTGGCGTGTTTCTGATGCCGAAGTGTCTGGGTAGGGCTGAGCTCAAATGGGTATGTCACCTCTGTGGGGTGAGAGGTGTGTCACCTCTTCAGAGCGTATTACGTCTTCAGGGTGTGTGTCATCCCTGGTCCGTGACACACCTTCTGACTGCTGTCTCATCTCTGATGGGGATGTCTCATGACTGAGAGTCCCTTGATGCCTTCCTGTCCCAGCTGGAGACAGGACCAGCCTGGGTCTCTCCCGGGGACTGTCCTGCTTGGAATGGAGCCAGGAAAGAGAGAGACCAGCCAATCCAGTGCCAAGGATGCCACGGCATCTGTTCCCCAGCCTGGGAGGAGCTCCCCGCCCTGCAGTCTACCAACCACAGAAGGAAGCAGCCAGGGCCCTGTCTCAGGAGGGCTGGGAGGCGGGAGGCAGAGACTGGGAGGAGTGTGGAAATGGACACGAGAGAGGTGCCGCCCCCTGCTGGCCACAACTGGGAAAGGCATGGCAATACACAGGGCCAAGGACAAGGTGTCAGGGAGGAGAAACTTGCCAGTGTTTTTTTTTTTTTTTTTTTTTTGAGGTATGCAGGCCTCTCACTGTTGTGGCCTCGGACGCACAGACTCAGCGGCCATGGCTCACGGGCCCAGCCGCTCTGCGGCACGTGGGATCTTCCCGGACCGGGGCACGAACCCGTGTCCCCTGCATCGGCAGGTGGACTCTCAACCACTGCGCCACCAGGGGAGCCCTTGCCAGTGGTTTGTGCAGACATCTGCTTGTTGCTTTCAGTATCACCCCACCTGGAACACTATTTTGATAATGCCTGACTCCTAGGCTACGGGTCAGGGGTTCCCAAATAAACAGCAGTATTCTGGAACTATTCGTGTGAGGGTGTCTTCCCCTCACCAGAGCTTACTGGGATTGCGCAAACGGTTAGAACTACTCCCCACATCATCCTGACATCTTTTCTGCCTCTAAAGGGCCGGCTGTGTTTTAATGGTGAGTGGAGGGGCAGGGAGGTGAAAGGGCGGGGGCGGGGGGATCAAACACTCAGCAGTGCACTGGGTCCCTGCCAACAAGAAGTGAGCACGAGTTCTTACCTAACAGCAGTGAGGGTCATTTGCTGCAGGCTGGCCAGGTGCCAGCTGCACCTGTGCTCCCTGGATCCAGCAGTGACCCCGTGCTCATTTCACAGATGGAGATACTGAGGACCAGTTAGTGACTTGTCTAAGCAAGGGGCTGAGCCAGGATTTTAACCCAGGTCTGAAGAGCTTCCAAGCGCCTGCTTTTCTCACGTTACCACGCGACCTCTGAATCTGGGCCCATTAGGGAGACCAACGTGCTCTTATTCTACGGCAGCCAAAGCAGGCACTGGCACAGCCCCGTTGGTCTTGCCACACTGTCCTGGCTGTGCTGACATTCTAATTGGGTGGAAGGTGAGATTTTTCCATTTTCTCAGTATCCCAATTCATCTCGTCCACTGTGATTCTCGGATTTGCTCACTTCCCACCCTGCGTCCCTCTTGCTTAACTGTTCCCGGGGTGAAATTCCTGTCTTAGCCAAAAGGGCACTGTTCCTACCGAAGCCAGAAGTCGGGACCTCCTCCCTGCAGCCTCCCTCAGCTCCTTTGCAGCCGACATCTCAGAATCCACCTGCCTCTGACATGCGGAGACAGGGCCCTGGCCTGTCACTGAACCTCACTGGGACCCCGCAAGCCATCTGACTTGACACTGATTTTTTTACAGCTTTGCAAATAGTTGCCTTAGTTCCCGTTCTCTGAATGCATTAGAAAGTTAGAGAAAAAGAAGTCTTTTAAAAATTCCCCAGCTATCTTAATTAACATGCAGAATGCTTTTCTGGCAGTGCACAGGCTGTGTTAAAACGGGAAGCTTCTTCACACAACATATATTTAATCTGTGGCATTCGCGTCCACATGAAATTCAATCAGACATTTTAAGGGAGTTAACGAGGGCTCTCATCGAACTGTGAATAAACGCAGGTGTGATAAGCACACTCCAGCTCCTGGGATGTTTGATCAAGTGATAAAGGTGTGGAGTAGAGTGGGGTTGAAGGACAAACCTTAATTCTAATTCTGTACATTGTCAAAGGGGGTAAGAGAATTTATTGGACAACGCTGGCGCAATCTAATGACCCATTGCCTCTGAAAAATCAATTGCACTTGCTCATTTGTTCTGTTGCTGAGAACTCTAATTCGGGCCTGTTATGTGTCAGGCACGGGGGAGGCAGTGACTGGTGAATGATGTGGTTCCTGTCTCCGCCTGCCTGGAACTCACATTGTAAGAGGGCGAGACAGACAGTAAGTACGTAAGCAAGTGCAAGCAGTAATTTCCAGTTGGGTTAAATAGCAGAGCAGATGAGATGGTATTCAGGTAAGGCATCTGCGAGGCATATTTGAGGTAAGGCCTAAAGCATGAGGAAGGGCCCTTCATGCAAAGAGGGAACAGCTCATGCCAAGAAGGACCAGCATTTGGTTGGAGAGGTAAGCCTTTCAGCTTCTCCTGTCTTCTTTCCAAGTAAAGGTTACATCTGCTACAGATCAGTGGGGAAAGGATGGATGATTTGGTTGCTGGTATGAGGTCAGTAGCTCACCCACAGGGAGAAAGATAAAGCTGCATCCCACATCACACACAAAAGGAAACACCTGACAGGTCCAAGGCTTCACTCGGTGTGAAAGCTTACAGAAATAAGGAGTTATTAGGAAAGAAAGGAGCAGAATATCTTTGTGTTGTTGGAATGAGGAGGACAGATCTCCTAACATAATCTAAAAAGCACAACCTTCAGATGAAAATTGGATGCATTTGACTACATCAAAAGTAAGGATTTTGTTCAAAAAAAAAAGAAACTTTAGACAGAGCTAACAGCTGGGTGAAGACTTGGAGAAGATTTTGCTTTGTCTAAAATGAAGGGATTAATCAGGGAAATGCAAATCAGAACCACAATGAGATATTCCCTTACACCTGTTACAATGGATATTCTCAAAAAGACACTAACAAGTGTTGGTGAGGGTGTGGAGAAAACGGGATCCTTGTGCACTGTTGGTAGGAATGTAAGTTGGTGCAGCCAGTGTGGAAAACAGTATGGAGGTTCCTAAAAAAAATTAAAGCAGAACTACCATATAATCCAGCAATTCCACTTCTGGGTATTTATCCAAAGAAAATGAAAACGCTAATTCAAAAACATATATGCACCCCTATGCTCACTGCAGTATTATTTGCAGTAGCCAAGACATGGAAGCAACCTAAGTGTCCCTCGATAGATGAATGGATAAAGAAGATGTAGTATATATATATACAACGGAATATTACTCGACCATAAAAAAGAATGAAATCTTGCCATTTGCAAAACTCAGATAGACCTAGAAGGTATTATGCTAAGCAAATACGTCAGACAGAAAAAGACAAATACTGCATGTTTTATATGCGGAATCTTGAAAACAAAACAAGTGAACAAACGAAACAAAACAGAAGTGGACTCACAGATACAGAGAACAAACTGCTGGTTGCCAGAGGGGATGGATGTGGGAGTTGGGTGAAACAGGTGAAGGAGATGAAGAAGTACAAACATCCAAAATGGCTTAAAGACTTAAATATAAGACACGACACCAAAAAACTCCTAGAAGAGAACAGAGGCGAAACATTCTCGGACATAAATTACACCAGTGTTTTCTTAGGTCAGTCTCCCAAGGCAATAGACATAAAAGCAAAAATAAACAAATGGGATCTAGTCAAACTTATAAGGTTTTGCACAGCAAAGGAGACCATAAACAAAATGAAAACACAACCTATGGACTGGGAGAAAATATTTGCAAATGATGTGACTGTCAAGCGATTAGTCTCCAAAATTTACAAACAGCTCATGTGGCTTAATATCATCAAAGCAAACAACCCAATCAAAAAATGGGCAGAAGACCTAAATAGACATTTCTCCAAAGAAAACACACAGATGGCAAATAGGAACATGAAAAGATGCTCAACACTGCTAATTATTAGAGAAATGCCAATCAAAACTACAATGAGGTACCAATTCACACCAGTCAGAATGGCCATCATCAAAAAGTCTACAAATAACAAATGCTGGAGAGGGTGCGGAGAAAAGGGAACCTTCCTACACTGTTGGGGGAATGTAAATTGATACAGCCACTATGGAGAACAGCATGGAGGTTCCTTAAAAAACTAAAAATAGAACTACCATATGATCCTGCAATCCCACTGCTGGGCATATACCCTGAGAAAACCATAATTTGAAAAGATACATGCACCCCAATGTTCATTGCAGCACTATTTACAATAGCCAGGACATGGAAGCAACCGAAATGTCCATCAACAGATGAATGGATAAAGAAGATACGGTATATATACACTGTGGAGTACTATTCAGCCATAAAAAAGAATGAAATAATGCCATTTGCAGCAACATGGATGTACCTAGAGATTATCATACCAAGTGAAGTTAAGTCAGAGAAAGACAAATATCATATGATATCACTTATATGTGGAATCTAAAATATGACACAAATGAACTTATTTATGAAACAGACTCACAGACATAGAAAACAAACTCATGGTTACCAAAGGGGAAAGGGGGTGTGGAAGGGATAAATTAGGAGTTTGGGATTAATGGATACAAACTACTATATATAAAATAGATAAACAACAAGGTCCTGCTGTAGAGCACAGGGAACTATAGTCAATATCCTGTAATAAGCCATAACGGAAAAGAATATGAAAAAGGATATGTATATATGTATAACCGAAATCACTTTGCTGTACAGAAACTAACACAAAGTTGTAAAGACCACTACACTTAAATAAAAAATAAAGAGGTACAAACGTCCAGTTATAAAATAAATAAGATATGGGGATGTAACATAGTTACATGAATATAGTTGATAATATCGTAATAACTTTGTATGGTGACGGATGGTTACTAGACTTATTGTGGCAATCAATTCATAGTGTATATAAATGTCAAACCACTATTCTGTACGCATAAAACGAATAATGTTGTAGGTCAAGTATATTTCAATTTTAAAAAGTAAAATAAAATGAAGGGATTCATATTTATGTAGAATAAGAGTTGGCAAATTACAACCCACAGGGCCAAGTCCAGCAGGTTGCCTGTTTTTGTAAATAAGGTGTTACTGGAACACAGCTATGCCTGTCCAGTTATGAACTGTCTGTAGCTGCTCTGTGCTATATCAGCAGAGTTGAGAAGTTGTGACAGACCGTGCAGCCTACAAAGCCTGACATATTTAATATCTAGCCCTTTACAGAAAAAGTCTGTTGACCCTGATCTAGAATATGGAGGGAATGGGCAAAATTTGGAAAGGAAAATTTGCAAAGTCTATAAATAGGTAATTCATTGGAGAAGAAATGAACTGGCTGACTATCGATGATCAAATGAGCATTCTGTCTGGAATTCAAAACAGTGCAGATTAAAGCAATAATGAGATTAGAAAGGGAGGTAATACCAGGTGCTGGTGAAGATGTCAAAAAGTAAGAACCCTGGGCTTCCCTGGTGGCGCAGTGGTTGAGAGTCCGCCTGCCGATGCAGGGGACACGGGTTCGTGCCCCGGTCCGGGAAGATCCCACATGCTGCGGAGCGGCTGGGCCCGTAAGCCATGGCCGCTGAGCCTGCGCGTCCAGAGCCTGTGCTCCGGAACGGGAGAGGCCACAACGGTGAGAGGCCCGCGAACCACAAAAAAAAAAAAAAAAAAAGTAAGAACCCTTGAGCCATCTGGTTAGAACGTAAAGTCGTGTGACCTTTCACAGAGCATCTGACTGCATTTGGTTGAGCAACATAAAGTTGCTGATACTGAACCTGAGGAGTTCCTAGGAAAGCCTCCTGAGCCCTGTGCCCACCCCAGCCAACTGGACAACAATATCGTGTGTGAACATTATTGGCTGTCCACCCTGCATGAAGCTTCCCCGAGCCCACTTCTAGGAGCACCCTGATGTGCTCTTCGTGTATTCTCCCTAGGGAGGCAGACCCCATCCCCAGCTCCAGGGTTGGGCTAGATGGGTTCAGAAATGGGCACATGGCCAAATTCAGGCCACTGAGATTCAAAGCAAGGTTTGTCAGCAGATTTGGGGGAAGTTTTCCTTACTCTGCTGAAGAGGTTTCCTGAATCAGTTCTGTATTACTCTCTTCCCTCGAATGTGAGCTGTAGCTGGGCTGCCTGGAGCATTCTGGGCATTACCTCTTCTTAAACAGAAGATGATGCCAATACCTGGAAGAGGGTGAAGCAAAAAGAACCCCAGGAATCAGAGCTGGGACTCAGACTAAGTTAACCCTAAAGCCCACCCATCCCCTGGGCTTCTAGATGTATGATCCCGAAATTATTTAAGCTGGTTTGTGTTAGGTTTTCTTACTTGTAGCTCAAGACATCCTAACTAATAGAAATGATTTGGGAGCTGTAGGGATTTGAGAGGCAAGGGAGTGGTTAGAGCTTCTTGGGGATGCTAATGAATAACTGGTGACTAGGGGACCCTAGAGAGCTCTAGGATGGGGGTTGGTGGCCAGAAAGACCAGCCGTGATTAGAGGGCTGGAGCTTTCAGCCCCACCCCCTAACCTCCAGGAAGGAGAAAAGAGCTGGAGATTAAGTTCAATCACCAGGGAATTCCACGCTTTCACTGCGAGGACCCAGATTCGATCCCTGGTTGGAAAACTAAGATCCTGCAAGGTGCGCGACGCAGCCAAAAAAAAAAAAAGTTCAATCGCCAATGACCAATGATTGAATCCCTCGTGCCCATGCAATGAGACTTCCACAAAAACCCCTAAAGGATGTGGTGGAGAGCTTCCAGGGGGGCGAACACAGTGAGGTCCTGAGAGGGTGCTGGCCCAGAGGGTATGGAGCCCCTGAACCTCCTTCTCCCCCATTCCTTGCCCTGTGCACCTTTTCCATTTGGCTATTCCTGAGTTGCAGCCTTTATAATAAACCAGTAAGAGTAAGTAAAGCACTCTCCTGTGCCTCATTCTAGCAAACTGTCAACCTGAGGGGGGTCATGGCATCCTCTACATTTGTAGTAGGCCAGGCAGAAGTGTGAGCAGCCTGGACACCCCATTTGAAGTGGGCGTCTGAAGTAAGGGCAGTCTTGTGGAACTGAACCCTTAAGCCTGGAGTCTGGCTCTGGGGAGTCAGTGTCAGAATTGAAGGAATTGTTGGACACCCAGCTGGTGTTGGAGAATTGTAGAATCGGTGTTGGAAAAAATACAGTGCATTTGGTTTCAGGAGAAAGGCCATCACACCACCTTCAAGCAAGGGGAAGGGTTGGTACACTCATCAGTCAGTCATGGCTGTGGGCTGCCCTGAGGAGGAAGACCTAACTGTCCCCTCCCCAGGTGAGGTGTTTCCCATCAGCCGTGGACAATTCTGGAGGAGGGCAGCTGTGAATTCTTAGCTTCCAGTGCTCAAGCACCTGGGGGATGAATGCACTGGCCCAGAGAAAGTGTTCTGGATGGGACACTGAAACCGAGCAGGGTACTGTGGGGCTCCTGGGCATGGAAGTCTTTCTGTGTCCCCTGTTTCTTGTTTGTAGGGAACAGCCTCCAGCCTCCATGACCTTCCCTGAGTTCCAAAGGGCAGATTTGAACAGTTGCTAATCAGGGAAGGGCGGGGGATGCAGAGACAAAGACGGAGCAGCTAAGAAACAATAGTGCGGGCCTGGGGTAGGGTCTTGGTTCCACCTCGAGGGATACACATAACAATATCTTTGAGCTCTTTACAGAACTAAAACCCCCCACAAATGGAAGATGTCAGCATTCTTCATTCCAGAGAAGACCACCTGATGCCAGCTTAAAGGAACCAGAGAAGCTCGTAAAGAGGCTACCTGAAGCCACATTAAAGGAGTACAGGCCCTGCACACACCCTGATCCTTATCTGCAACCCCACCCTCGAACCATTGTTATAAAACTCTTCACCAAATCCTCCCGGGTCGGGACACACAGTTTTTGAGGCAGAAGCCCTCTGTGCACCCCTTTGCCTGGCAAAGCAACAAAGCCACTCTTTTCTACTTTACCCAAGACTCTGTCTTTGAGGTTCGATTTGGCACCAGCGCACAGAGGCCAAGTTTTCAGCATCTGCGCCAACAGCATCCAGTATAGTCAGTACAGCCAATTATCCCTCTGAGAAGCTACTGAAGGAAGTGACAAGAGGAACCAGTGGCAAAGCCTGTGGCCAAACAAGGAGAACACAGCAGTAGATCAGGAGACAGGACTGCTGGCCATGGAGGGACAAGGACGCCATGGCAGCTGTCAGTGTGGCACAATGTCAACGTGCATTGTCACATCTGGAGCTTGTCATCCAGGGATGCCAGAGTGGACACATGACAATCAGAACCAGATGCCACCCTTACCGCCATCAAGGCCTGGACACCGTCACCCCAGCACTCTCCCTGGGGGCAAGGGGGAAGAGAAAAAGCCCTGAATTGACTAAAATTTTTTCACCCCCTGGATCGGACTCCAGGGTAGAAACCGGAAATAATTAAAGAAAGTTACATTGGTTTGCCCACTGGCTGATCTGCAGTCACCACATGTGCTCCTAGCTAAAACATGAAAGAATGTCATTAACAGGACAACACTATTAGCTAGTTCATTAATCTCGGTCATTTTCACACTTCCGTTGTCAACTACAATCCTGGTCGTTTGAACTGAAGCCTCTCTACTTAATTACAGTGTTTATCAATTAGCAGTTCATCCCCCATCCTGGGCCTACCCTGGCTTTCAGCAAAAGATAAAGTGCTTGGATTTCACAACTGTTCTTTGTAGGGGGTCCCCCTCCTTTTGGGCAAACAGCCATGTTTAGTGTTACCAGGGCAATCATGTGTTGCTGAGTGAATAGGACCATTTTCAATGATGTTGCTAATGGCTTGGCCTTGTCTATGAACCCAAGGTGATTTCGAGCATCGGGGATTTCCAGGTGCCTCACAGGGCAGCTGGGAGGCGGTTAACCTCAGTTTTCTTATCTGTACAATGGGCATAATAATAGAAACTTCCTCAAAAACTGAAATGACAAAATGCACGTAAAGTGGCTAGGAAAGGGCTTGGCATGTAGCTAGCACTCAATTAATGCTAGGTATTAATATATTGTACGTTAAATATTTTTTCTTTTAGAGATATAGTTGATGTACAATATTATATAAGTTACAGGCATACAACATAGTGATTCACAATTTTTAAAGGTTATACTCCATTTATAGTTATTATAAAATATTGGCTATATTGCCTGTGTTGTACAATATATTCTTGTAGCTTATTTATTTTATACATCATAGTTTGTACCTCTTAATCCCCTACACCCCCCTTCCCTCTCTCCATAGGTAACTACTAGTTTGTTCTCTATATCTGTGAGTCTGTTTCCTTTTTGTTATATTCACTCGTTTGTTGTATTTTTTAGATTCCACATATAATTGGTATCATACAGTATTTCTTTCTCTGTCTGACTTAGTTCACTTAGCATAATGCCCTCCCAAGTCCATATGTTAAATATTTTAAAAACTTTTATTGATGCGCCCTTACAGAAAAGCACACATATCATAAATGTATGACTTGATGAATTTCCCCAAACAGGAAACACCAGACAACTGAGGAAACATTGCCAGGGCCCCAGAAGCCCCTTCCCGCATCACTCATGTTAGTACACCACCAGGATGGTAACACTGTCCTGACGTCTCATAACGTAGACTGGGTTTTGCCACGTTTTGTATTTATATAAATAGGCTCACATTGGGTGTGCTGTCTTCTTTCACTCCACACCACGTGCCATTCATTCACGTTGTGTATAATTGTACTTCGTTCATTTTCATTGTATTATACTGTGCCACTGTGTCAATATACCACAATCTGGTTACACTTTCTTTGGTGTTATGGGCTTTGAGGTTGAAGGTGACTATGAATAAAGCTGCTACGGATATTCTTGCCAGAGTCTTGTTTTTTTGTTAACTTTTTGAGATCATTGTACATCCACCTGCAGTTGTAAGAAATTATACAGAGAGACCTGGTGTGCCTTTTACCCAGGTTCCCTTGGTGAGAACATCTTGCAAAACTACAGTACAATATCATAACCAAGATATTGGCATTGATATAATCCACTGTGCACCTGGTTCAGGCTTCTCCAGTTTTATTTGTACTCATTTGTAAGCTGAGTTCTACACACTTTTTGTAATTTTTATTTTATTTTATTTTTATAAATTTATTTATTTATTTTTGGCTGCATTGGGTCTTCGTTGCTGTGCGCAGGCTTTCTCTAGTTGTGGCGAGCAGGGTCTTCTCTTGTTGCAGTGCATGGGCTCTAGGCGCAGGGGCTTCAGTAGTTGTGGCACACAGGCTCAGTCGTTGTGGCTCGCGGGCTCTAGAGCACAGGCTCAGTAGTTGTGGCGCACAGGCTTAGTTGCTCCACGGCATGTGGAATCTTCCCAGACCAGGGCTCGAACCTGTGTCCCCTGCATCGGCACGCGGATTCTTAACCACCATGCCACCAGGGAAGTCCCAACACTTTTTAAATTTTTGTCCACACCGTGTGACTTGCAGGATCTTAGTTCCCCAACCAGGGACTGAACCTGGGGCCACGGCAGTGAAAGCACTGAATCCTAACCACTGGACCACCAGGGAATTCTGGTGTTCTACACACTTTTTATCACTCATGTAGGTGTACTTGCCACCAGTCAAGACACTGAACATTTCTGTCACCAACAGCCCATGAGGAACACATGAGCAAACTTGACAGTGAATCACATGTTGACAGCAATTTTGTTTTTAATTGTTTTTTTTTTTTTTTTTTTTGGTGGTAAGCGGGCCTCTCACTGTTGTGGCCTCTCCCATTGCGGAGCACAGGCTCCGGATGCGCAGGCTCAGCGGCCATGGCTCACGGGCCCAGCCGCTCCGCGGCATGTGGGATCTTCCCGGACCGGGGCACGAACCCGTGTCCCCCTGCAGACAGCAATTTTTTGAGAGACCCAGAGCCACCCAGCCAGGCCACCCTGGATTCCTAATTCTCAGAAACTGTGGGAGATAATGTTTTGTGGTTTTAAGCTAAGTATTGAGGTAATTTGTTTTACAGAAATAGATAACGAATACAAACACCTACATCAGACCCTCGTTAAAAATGTAGATCTCTGAGCCTCACCTCAGGCGTAGAACCTGCCTTGTATAAACTCCTCCAGGCAATTCAATCACTATTCTGCCACTAACTCCACTCCGTTTATTTCACCCTTTGTCCCAGCCTAAAAAGTGGGTACAATCATGCCTACCTATGAGTGTTTTTGTTTTTGCTTTGTTTGATGTCTGGGTTAGGGATGACGTACATACAGCAGGGTAGCAGGCCCCCCCTGGTGCCCCGTCCATATCTCCTCACCATTTCAGAGCACACCTGGCGGGTGGTGGGAGACTGCAAGTCCCTGCACTGCTTTGTGGGAAACCTTCCTCTTGCCTAGAGCTCATTTTGCTGCCTCAGCAGCAAGCTTGAAGTGCTGGGGATTTGACACCCTCCCTGCCCCGCCAGCCAACGACTGACGGCAACTGGTGTATAAACATCCCGGCTCCCTTACCTCCCTGGTAGGATGGCTCTGAGTCCCACAAGTCTCCAGCAGAATTAAGTCACCCTCACGTAGAGTGGTAACTTGCTGGATAATACCCCGTTTATTGGCTGCCTCCCCTTACCCGGATCACACCCTATAAGCATTGTCTTCATGGCCCAAATAAACTACTCCCACCCATGTCTTTGTCTCAGGGTCCGCTCCAGGGAGAGAGAAACTAAGACAAGTACCTCACAGAGTGTCGCCACATTGTATGTGCTCAGTTAATGCTTTTGACTATATTTAAACAACTGCATGTCTGGTTGGTTAAAAGGACAAGGGAGAAAATTTCCACACTAATGACAAACTGAGGTATTTGCAGTGTCGAAAATCCAAAGATATCTATCCAGACTCTCAAATATACAGTCGGTTACAAATCAACAACTATAACACCACCACCAATTTTAAGAGGAAACAAAGTGGTAATCAAGCAATACACAGGAGGGGAGACCAAACAGCCAACAAGTATGTGAAGAGTGGTTCCAGGTCAGCAGTGATCAGAGGAATTCAAATTCAAACAAGAGGTCCTCTCACACCCAGCAGAGAGGCTAAGTTAGAAATGTGGGGAGGTGGGAACCCTGCACTGCTGGGAGGGGAAAGCCGCAATCACCTCTCTGGACAGCTTGCAGGCAGCATTTAGCCAAAATGCAGAATCCATTGTCTCCAACACCCAGCAATCCCACTCCTGGGCATGTAAGTCCCAGGGAAATTCTCACATAGTACCAGGTGGTTTATCACGGTGTTTGATGTTGGGGATTTGGAGGCAGGCTGGTAAACTGTGACCTGGGGAAATGGATAAGTAACTAGGTCCCCACCCCTAATGGGACACGGACCCCAGAGCTCCCAGGGGAACAGAGCCAACTGGGAGCCTTCCCTCCGTGGGATGTTTTTTGATGCCGCACATTGCACCCCTGCCCAGCTCCTTCCCTGCCGGGTCCCACTTCCCTGGCCTCTCCTGGGTTTTCCTGGGAGCATTTCCCAGTGACACACTGCATGCAAAGGCTCTGCTTTTGAAGAACCAGATCTGGGACATCCCTTGGCTGTAAGTGCCAGAGCCTGAGTTCAAATTCAGGTTCAACTATTCACTGCATAAACTGCCTCAAACAGAGCACCACCCTAGCAGAAACAATGACAACAATATAACAGCAAACCCCCATACAGACGGAAGACCTAAACTACAACCCTTGCCAATGCCTAGAACTCTCGCCAATGCTGGCTGTGAGAGTCCCCATCCACAGGCCACCTGGAGCTTTAACAGCGCTCCGGGAGTCCTGCAGACAGACAGATGCTGGTGTGTCCTCCTCTGACAACATGCCAGGCAAAATTATGGTAGAGAAAGTTGCTAGAGTTTTGGAAGCTAGGGAGGCTTTCCTTAGCCTAGTGATTATTTTTTTCTTTCAAACCTCTCTTGCAAAGAGGGTAAGTTAATTCATCAGCCTAAAGTTCTGTGCTAGATTCCGTTGCTCCCTCTCCTGCAGCCAAAGGAACGTGTGCATCGTTTTTAAAACTTAATTATTTACTTATTTTTAACATCTTTATGGGAGTAGAGTGTGCGTCTGTGATGTGTGTGAGTTAACATCTTCTACAGTTCCTCCCACTCACCAACAGAAGGAAAATGATACCCACGAGGGACTTGCTGTTCATACCTTCTTGCACCAAAGCGGTGCTGAAGCAAAGGCCAGAGCAGACACAGCTTTTTCACCATTTTGGGGCAATTATCCCAGAATAGGGAAAACAAAATAGCACCCTTATTATAACCTTACGTGGAAAAGAAAGGAATGTGTCCGGTGACTGTCACCATGGACCTGAAAATCCACCTACCCAGTCTTCCTTAGAAATGCTGGATCCACGAATTTGAGGAACGGCGCTCACTTAACCCTGCCCCTGCCCTCCAACTCTCCCCCAGCCACACCCCTCCCCCACCGCGCTCTCCACGCACAGCCAGAGAACTTTCGTGGAAAGGCTTTGAAGGTGGCTCCTGAGGAAGATGATATAGGGATTATGTGAGGGAAGGGGACCTCAGAGATTGGCTGAAGTAAAGAGAAGAGTTTAGAACATTCTTTATTTTACTTGGGGGGAAATTCTACTGTGCAAAGCTAAAGCCATATTCTAGGTTCCTCCTTCCTCCGGCTGACTCAGAAGCAAGCACCTTTCAGAGGGACGGGGCCTTCTTCAAGAGCAGTTACCATCACAGATTTGCTTCACTGGTGGAGGTTTGCATCAAGAACAAACTTTAACCAGACAGACCCCTGATCTGGCCTTGCTTACACACGTTGAGTACTTTGTTTGCTTCCCAAATACTTCTTGTTCTCATCCCTCTGTGAACATGATGGGACTGCACTCCTGGGCCCCTCTGGTTGTTTGAGGACACGTGAGCAATTCTAGCCAATAAGTTGCAAGGGAAAGTGACATTTAATTGCCAATGCAAGGTCCTCCAGAGCCCTCTTTTCCCCCTGGTGTGATGACTAGCGATGTTCAAGATGGCGGTGCTTCCTTTAGACTTTGATTCCTGAATGACCACTATGAGCAGAGTCTTCCCATATCTGTAATGACCCACAGTGGACATGTGAGTAAGAAATTAATCTTTTTTTTTTAACATCTTTATTGGAGTGTAATTGCTTTACAATGGTGTGTTAGTTTCTGCTGTATAACAAAGTGAATCAGCTATACATATACATATATCCCCATATCCCCTCCCTCTTGCATCTCCCCCCCACCCTCCCTATCCCAGCCCTCTAGGTGGTCACAAAGCACAGAGCTGATCTCCCTGCGCTATGCGGCTGCTTCCCACTAGCTATCTACCTTACGTTTGGTAGTGTATATATGTCAATGCTACTCTCTCACTTGGTCCCAGCTTACCCTTCCCCCTCCCCATGTCCTCAAGCCCATTCTCTACCTCTGCATCTTTATTCCTGTCCTGCCCCTAGGTTCATCAGAACCATTTTTTTTTTTTTAGATTCCATATATATGTGTTAGCATATGGTATTTGTTTTTCTGACTTACTTCATTCTGTATGACAGACTCTAGGTCCATCCACCTCACTACAAATAACTCAATTTTGTTTCTTTTTATGGCTGAGTAATACTCCATTTTAAGTCACTGGGTTTTTGGGGTTCTTTGTTACTGTGGCTTAACCAAGCCTGTCTTGACTGATACACCCTGTAATCTGTAGTTCAGATAACTAAATTCAATGGCAGTTGATGTTGTATTTCCTAAAGAATGTAGATAAATTATAACTAAATATGTAATAATAGGGAGATATCCTTAGGAAAAATGTCTATCAACAAATGGGAGGGCATTCCCTGGAGATCCAATGGTTAGGACTCTGTGCCCTCACTGCCAAGGATCCAGGTTCGATCCCTGGTCAGGGAAATAAGATCCCACATGACATATGGCATGGCCAAAGAATTTTTTTTTAATTTTAAGAATGAGAAAAAAAAAAAAGAAGGGCAAAAACTGATGTCAGATTATATTAAAAGATAAAAGCAGGCAACTTGAAGGGACAGAATTTGCCATGTGGATGAATTTTACCAGAGATCTGGCTGGCTCCAGAGGTGTCTCTATTGGGAGGAGGATTTGGGCAATAAAAACACCAACACAGGTTATATTGCCCAAATGTTGGAGACCCAGAGAAGGAAGGAACAGTCTAAAATTGCTACCAACAGAGCTACGGCACCTCCTTTGCTGTTACCAGCAGGAGTCAACCAGTCAACGTCACTCAGAAAATTAGCACAGTGAGAAAGACACGATTATATGATACTCATTTTCCCTTTGTTAGTTATTAATGAAATCCTAGTTTTGTCCTGATTAGCAATGGTTTCTATTTAAAAACACTCCTTTTTCCAGACTCCCTTGCAGCTAGAGATGGTCAGGAGACCAATTCTAGCCAATAGGAGGTAAGGTAAAGTGTACCAGGTGGAATTTCCAGGAAACCTATCATTTCCCTAAGGGGACAGACCCGGGTAGCTCATGCTTTCTCATTTTGCCCTTCCTCCTAGCAGAAACAAGAAGTGATGCCCGGAAATGCTGCATCCTGTGAACATAAGGATAAAAGTCACAGGCGCAAAAGAGTGGGGCAGAAAGATGAAGCAAGCCTGGGTCTCTGGCAGCAGCACTGTGGAGCTGCCACATCATCCCAATACTTCCTCCTGAGGAGGAAGGAACAGTGTAGAGAGAAAGTCGATTCCTGCATGCTTATGCTACCCAGGCAGGTATCTGTTACACACAGCTGAACTCACTCCTGACCAGTACGCCTGGGAACCCCCAATTCACAGCTAGGAGCTGACCCACAAATGTGTCTTGTTTGACCAGCACAGTGTTTGAAGCAATGGTATTTAAAAAGTGGAACCTAGGGGCAGGACAGGAATAAAGACGCAGACGTAGAGAATGGACTTGAGGACTCAGGGAGGGGGAAGGGTAAGCTGGGATGAAGTGAGAGAGTGGCATGGACATATATACACTACCAAATGTAAAATAGATAGCTAGTGGGAAACTGTCACATAGCACAGGGAGATCAGCTCGGTGCTTTGTGACCACCTAGAGGGATGGGAGGGAGACACAAGAAGGAGGGGATATGGGGATATATGTATGCATATAGCTGACTCACTTTGTTGTACAGCAGAAATTAACACAACATTGTAAAGCAATTATACTCCAATAAAGATGTTTTTTTAAAAAAATAGTAATAATAAAAATTAAAAGTGGAGAACTGCATTCAAAATCCAGATTTCTGGGGCTTCCCTGGTGGCGCAGTGGTTGAGAGTCTGCCTGCCGATGCAGGGGACACGGGCTCGTGCCCCGGTCCGGGAGGATCCCACATGCCGCGGAGCGGCTGGGCCCGTGAGCCATGGCCGCTGAGCCTGCGCGTCCGGAGCCTGTGCTCCACAACGGGAGAGGCCACAACGGTGAGAGGCCCACGTACCGCGTACTGAAAACCTGAAGAGTATGGAAATTTTGGGCTTATATTCCTCCACGGCTGAGCAGTCCTCCTGCCCCTATGACCCCTTCTAATTTAGGGGAGGCACCATATCATCACCCCTGAGTTGATTTTCTCACAAATCCCCCAGACCTGCTTCCTCTACTGTGTTATGTGTGTGCTCCCAGCAGCCACAGGAGCTGGTGAGCCTTGGGTAGCAAAGAACCCGGGTTAGCTGTCCATCTTGGTTTGGACCCCTGATCTCAGTCAGTTATTCAACATCTGAGCCTCTGTTTCCTAATAGATATAACAATACCTACCAGAAGGGATGGTGTGGGGTTAAAGGAGAAAATGTGAAAGCATTTCGCATGTTATCTGCTATTTTAAATAAATCACATCACAGTTCCTCAATAAATATGAGTTCCTGTCCCCTCCTCTGTAGGTTTTAGACACCAATCTTCCCACGAGGGAGTAACTCAAGGATGTGACTGCTCAGGGATTAAGCACACCAGATGTCCCTTTTGGGGGTGACACGCCTAATTTGGTGACTACATCCAGCCTCAAATTTCTGACTTACAGGAGGGCTCCCTGGCAGAAGCTGCCTCAAAAACATCAGAGTTGGAGTCTGAAAACTTCAGTTCAGTGAACATGGGCCTAATGTGACCCAAGGGTCCTCCTTCTGGCCCCCCCTTCCTGGGACATTTGTCTGTGTCCCTTGTCCATCATGGTCTCCTAGGGTTGAATGGTTTTTGCTAATCCAGGGCTGCACCCCTTTCTCTGCCCTTCCTAAGCCAGATGAGGCTGGGGGTTGGAGTTAAGTTGAGGTGGGAGAGAAGGGGGAGAGGAGACGGGGTACAAACAGACAGTGGCTGACCAAGGGGCACAGTCACGGCATCAGGCGGGAGGTTCCGAGGGGCCCTAACTCTCGTCCCCACCTCCCCGACTCCCACCACTGCATCTGTGACACACCGTGTCCTCACAGCCTCCAGTCCAGTTCCCGGTGTAAAGCCACCCCTATCCTCCCCGCCTCTCCTGACTCAGAGAACCCCGGTATGGCTCCCGGGCCAGGCGCCTTCAGGAGTTCACTATCCTCCATCCTGACTAGATCCTACTTCTCCCTTGTTGGGTGGGTTACCCTCAAGCTACCAGTGCCCAGGCCCACACGTGTGCCTCCTACATCATATTTTTCTCCACAGAAACCTTCTCCCTACAGCCGCAGAGACATATTCGCACTTGAATAGCACCATGTGGGAAAGCTTTCACACCAGCAGGACCAGAGAGTGACGTTTATGGATGGACTCAGGAAACACACGACTCCACTGAGGGCCCCCTGACCCCCTAGCGGTGACTGCCCAGAGGGGTGAGGGGGCCTCAGAGGCTGCCTCTGACCCTGGTACCAATGTGACCAAAAAATCAGGATCTCAGGCCTGTCCACCAGTCCCGCTCCTGGAAGTGGAGGGGCAGGTGGCATTGGAAAGTGGGGAGAAACGATTCCCCCCCCACACACACATCCAGCTGGCAGAACAGGGGCTCATTCCTCTGAATCCCAGGGTGGAGGCAGTCAGCAGCTGTGATTTCTCACAAGCACCAGAGCTGCAGGCACAGCCTTCCTTACCCGGGCTCCAGCCCTGTGGAGAACTGGGCAATCTGTAGCCCTCACTGAAGGTTTTTGGTAAGAGATTTAGGCCAGTTACTAATTAGCCATAAATCCTAAGAAATCCCATGATCTGTAATATCGAAGTTTCCCTGCAGACCCTCTGTATTGCCTTTTGCCACAGCCAGGAATGATGAGGTTTCTTTGTGAAACCCCACCTATGTAAGATAGACAGATAAAATTGAAAATAAACATGCTGACCGCCACTTACTGAATTTTTCTGTGTGTGTTAAATATTTACACGATTTCCTCACACATAACCTGAAACTTCTTCACACTTCTCATAACTTCTCCCAGCAGGAAGGGCTGGCCGCTCCCATCCACACCCCAACGCCAGTGCCCAGGGTGACCCCTGCTACCTCTGTGTGTGCGAGGCAGCCACGTGCACCCATTCACTCTTTCACTTGTTCACTGTACACGTCTTACTCTGTGCTACTTTCCAGATGTTGGAGGAAAACGCTATGAACAAGACCAACAGAAAAACTAGCCCCAGGGATCTTCTACTCCATGGGTAGAGAGAAAAAATGACGACCTTCGAAGAGTGATGAGGGCTATAAGGGAAACAAGCAGGTGCAGGAGGAACTGTGGGCAGAGCGGGGAGGGAGAGTCTCTCTGACCTTGAAGCATGTCTCTTCAAGGTGACCTTTCCTTCCTTCACTCCTTGAAGCAAGAAAGATTTACTGAGCATGTACTCTCTGCTGGGCATTTGGCCCTGGGGATACAGGATGAAGAAAAGAGGCCAGAACACCTGCCCTTGTGGTGCTTGCATTCTGGTAGGAGAGACAGAAAAATGAGTAAGATAGAAACTTTGTCAGATCGGATGAGTGTGGTGAAGGACCACAGAGGAAGGAACAGGAGGGGATGTGCTGGACATGGCCAGAGAGACTCACCAGGTAGCAAAATGTCCATCGATGGATGAATGGATAAAGAAAATGCAGTGCATATATACAATGGAATATTCTATTATTCAGTATTATTAAAAAGAAGGAAATCCTGCCAGTTGCAACAACACGATGCATTTAGCAGATATTATGCTAAGTCAATTAAGCCAGACAAGAAAGGCAAATACTGCCTGCTACTACTTACATGAGGAATGTAAAAAAAAAGAAAGGTGAACTCATAGAAACTGAGCGTAGAAAGGTGGTTGCCAGTGGCTGGCGGTGGGGGAAATAGGGAGAGGTTGGTGAAAGTAAAAGGGTATAAACTTTCAGCTATGAGATGAATAAGGTCTGAGGATCTGATGTAAAACGTGGTGACTCTAGTTAATAGCACTGTATAGTATAATTGAAATCTGCTAAGAGTAGAGCTTAAATGTTCTCCCACACACAGAAAAGGTAAATATGTGAGGTGATGGATATGGTAATTAACTCACTGGGGTAATCATTCCACAATGTATACGTATATCAAATCAGCATGTATGCTTTAAATATCTTACGATTTTATTTGTCAAGTAGACCTCCGTAAGGCTGAAGTGGAAAAAAAGAACAGACAAACGGGAGGGAGCCACAGGTGAGTGGGGGCGCAGCCTTCCAGGCAGAGTCCAAAGGTGCTCTAGGTAGAGGCGTAGAGGGTTTTGAGATAAGACCTAAGAGAGAACGCGTCAGCCATGCAAAGAGCCAGAGTAGAGAGCCCTGGGCAGAGGGAACAGCGTGAGGTGTGTTCAAGGAACAGAGAGGGTCCAACCAGGAAAGCAGAGTTGGCAGCTCTTAGTGGAGATCTTCCTCTGCCCTCTCCCCTTGGGCGGAAAGACTCACTCCCTCTTCAGAGTGTACTCACTGACGGAGCTCCAGCCACATTAAGTAACAGTTAGTCTAGTAAGAAAGACAGTATTTTAATATCCTCAGCAACCGCTCAGTGCCTGGAGCTTAGTAGGTGTTTGTAAGATGAATGTTTGTTGACTGACTGACGGACTGACTGGGAGACGACAGGCTACTTCTATCTGACTACAGTCAGCCTAAGAGGAATAATTTCTGGTTCTAGCTTTACTCTCTGCTCTTGATATTTTCCCTTGTGAGCCCCTATTCCCCTGAGGCAAAAAGCAGCCAAGACACCAGCATATTCCTCCCTTTGAGCGTCCTGCCCGAGGCCGGAGGAAAGGCAGCAGGTGTACGCACTCCTGTGTGTAGTTTCTCTCCTGCCCAAAGCGCCAGTCATGACCCCACCTCAGTCCTGACTTTGTTCCAGGGTTTTCTGCCTTTTCTGGTCCTACCATCCCTCAAACCGCCAGCTCCTGGCCCTTCCCTGCCTCCTACTGCCTTTTACTGCACAGAGGAGGCAGAAGCCATTGGAGGGAAGCCCACAGCCCCTCTCCCGCCGCATCCTCTACGCTCTGCCTCAGACCCCTCTCCCTCTGGTACTGGAGAGGGACCTTCGGCCCGAGTCCCCATCTCCTCTCAGTGCTTCACACACCAGTAACTCTCCCCTCTCCACTGCAACCTTTCACCGCCACACAAACATGGTCTTATTTCTTCTCTTTAAAAAACAACGACCCTCTCCTAGCCCCACTTCCCTCCCAGGTGTTACTCCATTTCTCCTCCCCTTCGCAGCCCCGTCCTTGAAAAGCAGCGTGTAATTCTGTGAGGGAACGAAACCGCCCGCCCGCCTCGGCCCCGCAGGAGGATAACCACTTGCCTGAGGCGTCTCACAACAGGAGGTCCCGACAAGGAACTCGGCGCTGCAGCGGAAAACTAACCAGCAAGAGTTGGGAGGGGCCGGAAGAGGGCGGAGACGACCAACCTCCCAGAGTCCTTTGCACCGGAATCCATCTTGGCTGAGAGACGCGCGCGCCACCTGGAAGGACCCTGAGTCAGACTACAGGGTCAAGCAAGAGGATGGGCCAGAGGCAACCCGGAAACCAAGCCCATTACCGTGAAGCCCGAGACTGCGAGGCACATGGCAGAGCATTTCTCCTGCATTCCCTAACCCAGCTGCTCTCCGCCCAGGTGCTCCTTCCCAATAAAGTCTCTTGCTGTGTCAGCACGTGTGTCTCCTCGGACAGTTCATTTCCGAGATTTAGATAAGAGCCCACTCTCAGGCCCCGGAAGGGGTCCGCCTTCCTGCAACAATTCCTTTCTCCAGCTCGCCTCCTGCGCATCTGCTGTGAGCTAGTGCCAATCAGCCTCTCACCCCACCCATCACAGGTCACCAGAACACCCGCGCCCTTGCTGGTGCCAGGACAACTCTGGGTCGAGCGTGACAGATTTGCCCCTCTTTCTTGCCTGATACACTTGCCTTCCAGGATCCCACATTCTCTTGGCTTCCCCTGCCTCCCCAGGTCCTTCTCATCCCTCTAACATCTACACACTGAGGAAGCCCCAGGGCTCAGTCTTTGGACTTCTTTTCTTTTCTATTTATACTCACTCCCTTGGTGACCTCATCTAATCCCAGAGATTTCAATGCCACCTACATGGAGCCCAGTACTCTTTTTTTATATTATGCAGCTACCTACCCAGCCTCTTCACTTGGAGGTTTATCAGTCAGGATAAACTAGATTACAATGCAGATGAAACAACTCCAACGTCTCGGCGGCTTAAAACCACAGCGGGTTATTTTTTGCTTGTGCTTCCTGTCCACCACATGTCAGCTGGGACTTCTATTCTTATCCGTCAGGGACCCCGGGGCTGATGGAGGCTCTACTCTCATGAACGGCCATCATAACACAAAGCCTCCGAGCGTGGCCCAGCAGGGAAGAGAGCATGAAGAATCGTGCATTTTCTTAGCCCCCAACTTCTGGCATGTCTAGCTAGTGTCCTCTCTGCTGTTACCTTAAGCAAGGGTTATAGGTACTTACATGCACAAATAAATGTCTGCTTCGTAATCTTTATACACAACAATCCACACCCTCCCGCAATGGAGTTAACATTACCACAACCTGCTACACCTAAGAGGGGGTTATAATAAAGTCTTGTAGGCAGTAAAGGATTGTACCTCCAGCAAGGGATGGCTTTCACCAGTGAGGTGCTACTCGTTCAACAGCCAGCTCTCCAAGAAACCGAAAAGCCCTGATTTGTACTGTTTGCCAATTACCATAGTGTAAATACCCACGCCATGGCTGATTTGAGGTCACCAAGATTCTAACAGCCAGCTCACAAATTCACTGAATACTTAATCAGTGGCTCGCGTGAGCTGAAGCAGTGGCTCTTGTGAGCCAGCTCTGTCACACCACTGGTTTTACCCCAAACTGCTTCATCACACCCCTTGACCTACTCTCTCGAAAAAGAATGAGTAGTGGGGGGACACGCATACCGTCACTGGGACGACATTTTGTATGCAGTATTTAATTTCAGACTGGTATTAGTTGGTATATTGGTTCTACTTCTTTCACAAAAAGACCTCAAATAACTTGTACACCAATGTTCACAGCAGCGTTATTCACTATAGCTAAAAGGTGGAAACATCTAAATGTCTATCAACAGATGAATGGATAAATGAAATATAGTATATATCTACAAAGAAATACTGCTCAGCCTTAAAAAGGAACAAAATTCTGATACATGCTACAACATGGATGGGCCTTGAGAACATTATGCTAAGTGAAATAAATCAGACAGAAAAGGCCAGCTGTTGTCTGATTCTACTTATATGAGGCAAGTAGATGAGAGGTTACCTGGGGGTGAAGGGAGAGAGAAATGGGGAGTTATTGTTTAAGAGGTCAGAGTTTCTGTTTGGGATGATGAAAAAGTTATGGAAACGACAGTTGTGATGGTTGCACAACACTGTGAATGTCCTTAATGCCACTGAGTCATACACTTAAAATGATAAATTTTATGTTATTTATATTTTATGGCAATAAAAGAAGTTTTAAAGAGAACTCAAAATAATAGAGGCTTAAATACCATTCCTGTCACTCATAAAAGGCTAAACAGGTGGCCCAGGGCTGGTAAGGTGACCCCACAATTGCCAGGTGACCCGAGGCTCCTTCTATCTGAGTACTCTGCCACTCTTGACATGTGGCCTCCCCCTATGGTCTGGATGGCTGCTTCTGCCCCCACCATCACATCAGCATTCCAGCCAGCAAGAAGCCAGAACATGGGAAAGGGAGGTATGCTCCTTCCCTTTAGGAGTATGGCCTGGATATTGCACACACCACTTCCACCTTTATCCCATCAATCAGAACGTATTTATCTAGCAGCAATAGAGGCTGGGAAATGTAATCTTTCATCCAGACAGGTATGTGTCTGGCTAAAAATTCTAAATCTATGTTAAACGGGAGAATGGGGTATAGTTAGTAATCCCTGTCAAAAACCATAATAACCCTATGAGGTAGTCACTATTACCCCCATTTTAGAGAAAAAAAGACTGAGGCTCAGAGTGTTAACTACCTCACCCAAAGTCACTCCACAGTGAGTGGCAGAACTGAAAAATCCTGCTGTTTCTGACTCCAAAGCCTGTGCTCTTTCCACTATATTATGCTCTTTCCCTCCAAGAAGTGAAGTTCATCCGATGTTACCTCCAGATACTGCAAAGGAGAGCACAGGCTGAGGGTGGGGGGAAAAGGGGCCACACAGATCATCTGTTATTGTATCTGAACCCACAGACTCAACCCTAGTGGCATTTGGGATGGTGGCTATGAAGTGACATGGAGTTGCTAAATGGCCATACATGTGGCACTGTGCTGGAGCCGGCTCTTCCCTGCCCCATGAGAACTGCTTATTAAATGTTCAAGAATTTCATGAGCCGGTTGTTAAACACATCCATTATAAAATTAATTATATACATTTACAATTAAATGATATTAAAAACAAAGGTAATAAATTCATCACTCCCTAATTATTTCACTACGTTTTTCTGTTCTCTGTGCTTTGAGGTTATTTATGTTTATTGTATCGGAGTGGTGGATATATTATAAAACAGTGAGCTGCTTCCCATCTCTTGTGTTCAGTAATGTCACCTTAGTAGCTTGATATCAGCCATGGGGGGAATGTTTATAACACGGAAATCGGCAAAGGCTACAAATCAGAGCTTTCAACCACTTACTAGCACACCAGTACACGCATGTGCAAAGGTGATACTACTGGGGTAACGGGAAACTGCTTGGATTGCGTTAGAGAAGACACACACTGCTTTCTGTCTCTTCTCTGGTATTCTGACCTCTCGTTAAAAAGACATGCATAAGAAAGTTTCCTGATGGTATTTTTATTATTAACACTTTAAGTTTTAGGTTCACTTGCAGTTCTATTAGTTTTTTTTTGAATTTAATTTATTTTTTTATATAGCAGGTTCTTATTAGTTATCCATTTTATACATATTAGTGTATATATGTCATTCGCAATCTCCCTATTCATCACACACTTCTATTAGTTTTTTTGTGTGTGTGGTACGCAGGCCTCTCACTATTGTAGCCTATCCCGTTGCGGAGCACAGGCTCCAGATCCGCGGCATGTGGGATCTTCCCGGACCGGGGCACGAACCCATGTCCCCTGCATCAGCAGGCGGACTCTCAACAACTGCGCCACCAGGGAAGCCCTCTATTAGTTTTTGATGCTCTGTTATTAGGTACATACACATTAAGGATTGTTACTCTTCCTGGATAATTGACCCCTTTGTCATTATGAAACGCCCTTCTTTATTCCTGATAACTTCCCTTGCTTTGAATTCTGTCTGCTCTGTCTGAAATTAATGCAACTACTCCTGCTCTCTCTTGATTCGTGTTAGCATGGTAAATTTTTCTTCATCCATTTACTCTTAATCTATATGTATCTCTAAAATGGGCTTCTTGGGACTTCACTGGCGGTCCTCTGAGCGACCATTGCAGGGGGCACGGGTTCCATCCCCAGTCAGGGAACTAAGATCCCACATGCTGCGCAGCAGGGCCAACAAAATAATAAAATAAAGTGGGTTTCTTGTAGACAACAATATAGCTGGGTCTTGTTTTTTGATCCATTCTGATATTCTCTGTCTTTTAATCGTTACACTTAGACCATCGATCTTCAAAGTGATTTTTTTATCTGGCTGGATTAATATCTGCCGTATTCTTCACTGTTTTCTAATTGTCGCCCTTGTTCTTTATTCTTGTCTTCCACTTTTTCTGCCTTTTGCAGTTTTAATTGAGCATTTTACATGATTCCATTTTCTCTCCTTTCTTAGAATACCAGTTATATACTTCCTTTCTTACTTTTAGTTGTTGTCTTAGAGTTTACAATATATGTTTACAGCTAATCCAAGTCCACTTTCAAATATTATTAGTATACCACTTCATGGGAAGTATGAGTACCTTATAAAAACAATCATCCTCTCACCAACATAGGTATACAAGGAACGTATCTCAACATAACAAAAGCCATTTACAACAAATCCACAGCCAACATAGTACTCAACAGTGAAAAGCTAAAAGCCTTCTCACTAAATTCAGGAACAAGACAAGAATGCCCACTCTCACCACTTCTATTCAACATAGAATTGCAAGTCCTAACCACAACAATCAGACAAGAAAAAGAAATAAAAGGGATCCAAATTGGAAGGAAAGAGGTAAAACTGTCACTGCTTGCAGATGACATGATACTCTATGACATAGAACTTTATAAAGTCTCCACACCAAAACTATTAGAACTAATAAATGAATTCAGCAATGTAGCAGGATACAAGATTAATATACAAAAATCTGTTGCATTTCTTTACACTAATAAAATCATTCTATTTCCTCCCTCCCATTCCTTGTTTCATTGCTGTCACTCATTGCATTTATATATTGATATAAGCATACATAAGCATATATATGTACATAAGACAATTATACATCAGCAAATACATTTTTGCTATTATTTAAATTTATCTGTTAGATCAATTAAGAATAAGAAAAATAAAAGTTTTTATTTTACCTTTATTCTTTCTTTGATGCTCTTCCTTACTTTAGGTAGATCTGAGTTTCTGACCTATATTATTTTCCTTCTTAGAGAGGAAAAATGTCTTTTAGCATTTTCTTGCAAGGCAGATCTACTGGCAACAAATACCCTCAATTTTTGTCTATCTGAGAAAGTCTTTATTCATTCATGTTCGAAAAATAACTTCACAATGTACAGAATTCCAGGTTGGTGGTTTTTTTCTCTCAACACTTTAAATATTTCACTTCACTCTCTCCTTGCTTCATGGTTTCTGAGAAGTTGGGTGTAATTCTAACTTTTGTTCTTCCATAGGTAAAGTGCTTTTTTTCCCTTGTCTTCTTTCACGATTTTTTTCTTTATCTTTGATTTTCTGTACTTTGAAAATGATATGCCTAGGTATAGTTTGGTGGTTTTTTTGCGGGGGGGTGGAATTTATCCTTGTTATTCTCTAAGCTTCTTGGATCTGTGGTTTGATGTCTGAGATTATTTTGGAAAATTCCCAGCCATCATTTCTTCAAATATTTTTTCTGTTCTTTGCTCTTCTCCCCCTGGTATTCCCATTACACGTTATACTTTTGTAGTTGTTTCACAGTCCTTGGATACTCCGTTCTGTTTTTGTTCTTTTCGCTTTTTGGTTATTGAGACATCCTCAAGTTCAGAGATTCTTTCCTCAGTCATGTCCACTCTACAAAAAGCCCATCAAAGACATTCTTTATTTCTGTTAGTGTTTTTTAGTCTAGTGCTTCTTTTACGTTTTTTTCTTAGGATTTCTCTCTCTGCTTCCATTGCTCATCTGCTCTTGTGTGCTATTTTACCTGTTAGAGCCCTTACTATATTAATCCTAGTTGTTTTAAACTTTAACATCACTGCCATGTCTGATTCTGATGCTTATTCTTTCTTTTCAAACTGTTGTCTTTTGGTATGCCTTGTATTTTTACTTCATAACCAGACATGATGTACTGGGTAAAAGGAACTGCTATATTCAGTTAAAAAAAAAAAAAAGGAACTGCTATAAATAGGCCTTTAGCAATATAGTGGGGAGGGGCAGTGTTCTATAGTCCTGTGATTAGGTCTCAGTCTTTCAGTGAGCCTGTGCTCCTGGTCTGTGAACTTCACAAGAGTTTTTTTCTTTTCCTCTTAGGTGGGACAGGATGGCTTGAGTGGGCTTGAGTTGGGTATTTCTCTTTCCCCGGGTTACTCAGGCTCTGATAACACCCCAGCAGGCAGGTTAGGCTCTGGTTAACTAGTTTCTCCTGGGGGCAGCCTTGTTAAGGCATATTGCAGAGTGGTATTTTCCTCTCCACCTGCCAGCCTCCTGAGTAGGTTTTTCTCAGATATTTATTGTGGGAATACTGGTAGAACTCCTAGAGGTAAATCTCACAGTGTCATGGAGTCTTTTACCCCTAGACTTTTGGGGTTCCCCTGGAGTTTTTTAACTCTGAGTTGTCCACAATGAGCTCCAATGATTCAGCAATTACTTTGAGATTTTCCTACCCAGGCACTGGTTCCCGCACTGGTTTCCACTCATGAGTCTCTGCTCAGCTAAGCCAGCACTCCCTGTATTCACCTGTCTGCCGCTGCCATCTTGGGGGGCAGTGGTTTGACGGTGTCCTCCTCTTTTATGGATCCAGGGGGAGTTATTCAGTCTATTCAGCTTTTTATGTATTGTTAGGACAGAATGGTGACTTCCAAGCTTCTTACATGTGAAGCTGAAACACTAAAATCTCTGCATATATAGAGAGAGAATTTCTGAAAAACAAAGTGTTCAGGGATTGACATAGAAAAATGATTTGGGCTGGTATCCACATCCCTATTGTTACGTGGTCCTTGTAGCTTTCTGAGGCTTCACTCATGGCTGCTTGAGCCCTGTTCCACCCCTTCCATTCTCACCAGAAGCTACCGTGCTGATGTGGATAAAGTGCCCTCTTTTTTCCCAGAAGTCGGAGGCAGGAGCCAGGAGGAAGTTGTGATGAGTGGGGACAAATGGCTCCCCCTGCCCTTTGAGTGGGTAAGGTCAGCTTCCCTCTCAGACTGTGAATCAGGTGATAATGTGGTGCCCCTGCCCAGCGCTGAATTCATTCTGTTGCCTGCAAGCAGCTGGGGGCAGGAAGATGAGATGTATAGCCAGGCAGAGGCATGAGTATGACTTGGCCAGGGCAGGAGGATGCTAGTTCCCCAGGAATCCACCGTCCAAGAGCTCTGCTTCTCCCTTATCAAGACACATGTGCAAGCACCCACTCCTCACCTTCAAAAGAAAGAACAAAAACCAAAACAAGCATTAAAGATGGGGAGGCCCCTGACTCATTTTTCTGTGCTGAAAACAAAAGCAGCCTGGAGTAAAATACTACCTAGAATGCAAAGCTGGGCTCCCTCAGCCCCTAGTTGCAGCATTTCTGTCTCCAAGGTCTGTCTTTGCCGTCCAAAGACTTGTTCTGGTCTTGCAAAGGGCTCTGCAGCAAGGATCGCCTGGCAGCATCCACATTTGACCCACATGGCCAGGCTTTTATGCCCCTGGCTGGCTCAGGTGCCGCATGTGCTGGCGTCCCACCTTGGGTGAGGCAGATGTGAATATGCTCACGGCTTGCGTCCTGCAGCTGGACAAGTTCTTCCCCAATGGGACTCCGGACCGCTCAGTTCCACGGGTGCTGCACGAACCTGTAACATGCTGACGCCATGTGCGGGGCTGCAGCTCTCAGCGGGGCTTTACCTTCCCAAACTGACAAGGGTTTGGTTATTCCCTTCACCACTTCCAGCTGTGCGGCCTGAGCACAATTACCCATGAGCGAATACATTGTCGGTATTATGTTGAGCAAATGTATCTTTTTGATCCATTTATAAGAAAACTAAAAGTTTTTTACTTTACCTTTACTTATTCCTTCTTTGATGCTCTTCCTTACTCTATGTTGACCTGAGTTTCTGACCTATATTATTTTCCTTCTTAGAGAAAAATGTCTTTTAGCATTTTCTTGCAAGGCAGATCTACTGGCAACAAATACCCTCCATTTTCGTTTGTCTGAGAAAGCCTTGATTTCTCTTTCACTTTTGAAAAATAGTTTCACAAAGCACAGAATTCTAGGTTGGTGGTTTCTTTCAACACTTTAAATACTTCACTCCACGCTCTTCTTGCTTGCATGGTTTCTGAGAAGTTGGATGTAATTCTTAACTTTGTTCTTTCCTAGGTAAAGTGCTTTATCCCTCACTCTAAGCCTCTGATTCCTTTTTCATAAAATGAAGTGTCCAGCTCCCCAGATCCCAGGATCAAGGCCTTTTAAGAGAAAAATCCATCAAGTCCCCTCCCTCGGCGATTCCCTGTTCCCCGACTTAGGCCTCAATGGTGTCCCGGAACCTCCAGGGGTGTTAGCTTCCTATTGCTGCTGTGCAGATGACTGCAACGTTAGTGGCTTCAAACAACACACAAATTCACTGTCTTCTAGTTTTGGAGTTCAGAAGTCCAAAATGGATCTCTCTGGACCAAGATCAAGATGTCCATAAGGTTATGCTCCTTCCCAGAGGCTCAAGGGGAGGATTCATTTCCTCGCCTTTCCAGCTTCTGGAGGCTGCTTTTTCCTTGGCTGGAAGCCCTGTTCTCTGCCTTCAAAGCCAGCGGTAGCTAGTTGAGTCTTCTTCTTCACTGTGATGCTGACTCACCTACCTCCCTCTTCCACATTTAAAGACCTCAGTGATTACACAGGGCCCACCTGGGTCATGCAGGCCACTCTCCCTATTTTAGCAACTTAATTCCATCTGCCACTCAATTCCCCCTGACCATGTAACAGTACATCCACAGGTTTCAGGGATTAAGACATTTTTTTAATGATTTTTTAAAATTTATTTTATTGAAGTATAATTGATTTACAATGTTGTGTTAATTTCTGCTGTATAGCAAAGTGATTCAGTTATACATATACATACATTTTTTTTTTAAACTTTTTATTTTATATTGGAGTATAGTTGATTAAAAATGTGTTAGTTTCAGGTGTACAGCAAAGTGATTCAGTTATACATATGTATGTGTCTATTCTTTTTCAAATTCTTTTCCCATTTAGGTTGTTACATAACATTGAGTAGAGTTTCCTGTGCTATACAGTAGGTCCTTGTTGGTTATCCATTTTAAATATAGTAGTGTGTACATGTCAATCCCAAACTCCCTATCCCTCCCCCCGACCCTTCCCCCAGTAAACCGTAAGTTCGTTCTCTAAGTCCGGAAGTCTGTTTCTGTTTTGTAAATAAGTTCATTTGTGTCTGTTTTTTAGATTCTGCATATAAACGATACCATGTGATATTTGTCTTTCTCTAAGACATGACTATCTTTGGGGGAGCCCTTATTCTCCATCACACAGGGTAAGGTCAGAATACCCTCCCCAGGGTCATCTCCATACAATACAGCCAGAGGGTACTTAGTCAAAAATAAGTCAGTCAGTCATCCCCTGTTTACACATCTCCACTGATAGTAAGAAAAATATCTTTTAACCAAATCCCTAGGCCTGGACTGTCTGGCCCCGGCCTCCCCCTTTGACCTCATCTCAGGCCACTCTCTCCTCCTCTCTCTCCTCCTGACCTATCAGGCTTCAGACAGTTCATCACCCCCGCAGCCCCCGCCCCGGCCTCATCCTCCTGCCTGGCCTCTGCAGGGGTTGTTCCCTCTGCAAATGTTCAATATAGCTCAGCCTCCCAGTCTTGGCGTAAGTGTCGCTTCCTTGGGGAGGGCTCTGACCTCCCTGCTGAGGCTCTCCACCTCTCCTCCCTCTGCATTTGCTATGACTTAACAACTAATCACAAGTGAAAACTGCCACGGGGACACTGTGGTAGGTAGATTGATCCCCCCACTTCAAGCTGTCCACATCTGAATTCCAGGACCTGTGAATGTTACCTTAGTGGCAAAGGGGCTTTGCATGTGTGATCAAGTTAAGGCTCTTGAGATGGGGCGATTAGCCCGGATTATCGGTGGCGGGGTGGGGGGCAATGTAATCCCAAGGCTCCTCATAAAAGAGAGGCAGGAGAGTCCGAGATCAGAAAAAGGAGATGGGAAGACAGATCAGAGGTTGGAGTAACGGGTTACACTTTGAAGATGGAGGATGGGGCCACAAGCCAAGGAATGCGGGTGGCCTCTAGAAGATGGAAAAGGCTAATAACAGATTCTCCCCTGAGGCCTTGAGAAGGAACCAGCCCTGCCCACACCTTGATTTTAGACTTCTCACCTTCAGAATCATAAGGCAGTACGTTTGTGTTGTTTTAAACCACAAGTTTGCAGTAATTTATTACAGCAGGAAGAGGCAGCTCATCAAGACAGAAGCTGAGTCTGTGTCTGCCCAAGCCTGGGACAGTGCTTCCTATAGAGCAGGGGCTCAATAAATCTTTGATGAGTGAACCCGGCAGCTGCTAGTGAATAAAGCACCCTGCGGACAGACGATAACAGCCCCCAGCTCTTCACTGCCCTCCACGTGTCCGCTTCCTCCACCATCGCAGTTCCCAAAGGATGAAATGTGGGTAACACTTCTCAGAGTCAGCATAGGAAAGACTAAAAAGGAAGGCTAGAAAAACAGGCTGCGATGTGGGGAGGGACCCAGAGATGCTGCCTAGCTTCCTACTCTCGAGCCTGAAGGGACCACAAATCACAGCCCGGATGCCTCTGGTACCAAGGAAGAGGCTGTCTTACAGTGAAGACTTTCTCAGGTCACACAGCCCATGGGGCTGAGCAGGGAGAGTGTCCAGGGCCTCTGACTGGGAGGGGGGTGCCCTTTGAGGGACATGGTCACAGGCTCACAGCAGGGAGTCACCTGGCCAGGTTATGGTGGGGGAAACCTCTGCTGTACTGGATGCACAAATAAATGAAGTTCATGGCTACAATTTTGACAACTGCTTCTCTCATAGGATAGGAAAGCAGCAAATCAACAGCTGTGAGTGTGACAAGAGGTGGGTGGGATGGAGAGAATGAACTGGAGGGGGCAGGGTTTTCAGGAGGGAATTCAAATGTATCCACAACGTTTATTTCCTTAAAAATAAAAGAATCTGGGGACTCCCCTGGTGGCGCAGTGGTTAAGAATCCACCTGCCAATGCAGGGGACACGGGTGCGAGTCCTGGTCCAGGAAGATCCCACATGCCGCAGAGCAACTAAGCCCGTGAGCCACAACTACTGAGCCCGTGCTCTAGAGCCCACGAGCCACAATTGCTGAAGCCCGTGCGCCTAGAACCCGTGCTCTGCAACAAGAGAAGCCACCGGAACGAGAAGTCCGCGCACCGCAACTAAGAGTAGCCCCCGTTTGCCGCAACTAGAGAAAGCCTGTGCACAGCAATGAAGACCCAACGCAGCCATAAATAAATATATTAAAAATAAATTAATTAAAAAAAATAAAAGAATCTGAATGTAGCAAAATGCTAACGTGTTGAATCTAGGAGTGGGTTATATTATTCTGTCCTTTCTGTGTTTAAAATATTTTTAAAGGGATAGAAAAATGGAGAAAGAACTGCTCTCCGATGTGATTTCATAAATGAATCACACAAACCCTCCATCACACACACACTGGTTTTGACAGAGGCTCATGGTCCATCCCCCCTCCCTTTCCTCCTATCACTAAAGTAATTTTCTCTGTTATGTACAATTTATATAATCACAGTAAGTAGTCAGGGATTTTAGAAAATTCCATGAGTTTTCTTATCAATTTAATTATTTCAGCACATTGTTCGTTAATTAACTTTCATTGAGTTGATGTACTCTTATAGTCCAAAAAAGGTTTTTAAGCTCAACAAAAAAGATTTGTAGAAGTCTTGAACATAAAATTGCTTGTTTATATTGAAATTCTAGTTTTAAGAATATTTATCTCTATTTTCCAATCTCCCTGCCAGCTCTCACCCAGACATAAACTCTTTTAATATTTTGTATGTTTCCTTTCGACTGCTTTTTTTTAAGTGCAGGTGAAAATATGTGATTTATACAAATTTGTATTCTTCGTTCCCCTTTAGACAGCACCATAAGCATTTTATCCTATCAAGAACGTTTTCTAAGTGTAATTTTAGTGGATTCTCCACATTCATTTTAATAGATACCATGAATTGTTTACACACCGGCTCCTTGCCAGCATTCTGCATATTCCGGCATTTCCTTATCACTGTAGTGTGAGGCAAACATGTTTGGGTGTCAGCCTTTGACCCCAACTGTTTTTTCTCATGGCAGTTTCCTAGAATTGGAATTCCTAGGCAAAAGGGTACACAGTGTTTTAAGGTTCTTGACATCAGCTGCTAAACTGCCTTCCAGAAAGGATGTAACAGTGTGATATGGCCACCAGAGAGAGTCTTTGCTCCAGCCAGCTTGGAGAGAATTTAGGAAACCTATCTCAGGGGTTTAATTTGCTTTTCTTTCATCGTTAGTGAACTTGAACTTATTCCCACAACTGTTTTGAGCACTTTTATGTCTCCTCTTGCCTATCCACAGTCTTTGCTCACTTTCTCTCTGGGGTCTGCATGTTCTCCCCATCACGGGTGTCAGCCCTTTATCTGCTAAAGACAGTATCCTTTTGTCTATTCTATCTTTGAAGACCATTTGCCCCAGTTCACCATTTGCTTCTGCCCCAGGTAAACAGATCTTGGCTGTGATTCTCTGGATTTGCCTGTCTCTCCAGGTTCTGAAGTGGCTGTTTGCCCTGTGACCTCAGTTCTGTGATGGGTCCAAGAAAAGTCACTGACTTTCAGTTTTTTAAAGCTTTTTCTTCAGGATGGGAGTAATGACTTCCAGATTCTTTACATGTCAGAGCTGAAACCAGAAGAGATTTATTTTTTCAGGAAATTTTAAACTCTGAATTCAATTTCTCTAATGGTTAGAGGACCATTCAACCATTAAAGAAGTTGAATTTGTAACCACAAAGCTCCCCACAAAGATCTCCAGGCCTCTGCATTTCACTGGAGGAGTCTACCAAACACTGAAGAGTCTGATAACTTTGATTTGCTTAAAAAAAATGCTGTCTGGATGATTTTCTAGATCTTAATCCTCTTTCCATTAGCACAAATTTTCATTTTAACGTAAAATGTGTTTCTAGTTTGTGTGTCTCGTTATGTATTTGCATCTTCAGTACTGACCACTAGAATATGGGCGCAGTTATTCTAACTTTGCGTCCTTAATCACCATATTCATTCTGCGTATTTTAGCGTATTTTCTTATTCTTCTGTTAGAAGCTTTAATTCCCTTTCCTTTCTCTTTTCTATATGCTTTACGACTTTGCTGATGGAATTTTAAACATGTGCAGATAGAAGTGAATGATCCCTTGTACCAACTGCCTTTGAGAGTGGCCTGACGTGGCTCCTTTGGATTTTCACCAACATGAACGAAAAACAAAACAAACACCACCACCACCAAAACAGCAAGACGACTCTTCTTTTTAATGTTTTGACAGGAAAGTAGGATTTATTGGTGGGCACGAGTAAGGAGGGGACAGCACCAAGGCTCTCGCGAGCGCAGGGCCCGCCATCTGTCCAGAGGGCCACGATTAGGGATGTATATGACCCCACAGCCATCCGGGATGAGCCGCTTTTCTGCCACCATGTTTTCAAATTCACCTGCATTAAACTTAGTAAATCCCCACTTCTTGGAGATCTTCTGGCCACCAGGGAACTTGACCTTGGCCCTGTGGAGGGCCTCAATCACATGCTCCTTGTTCTGCAGCTTGGTGAGGATGGACTTTATGACTTGGCCAATGTGGACTCTGGCCACTGTGCCCTGGGGCTTTCCAAAGGCACCTCGCATACCCGTCTGGAGCCTAGATTGGGGACAGCGTGCCAGTCATGACGTCCACTGGAAAGGGCTGTCTCCAAGGTCCCTTAGGGCAACAGGCTGAATACACTATTGAGGAGGCTGCTGTTTGTAGCCATTGCACACTGGGAAGACAACTCTTAATCACTTTCCTGCTTTGCCATAGTTACTCCATTCAAGGGCTGGATTCCCTAACTTTGTATCTGCCTGGGGAGGGGCATGTAGCTGGTGCCATGATTTAAACATTGCACTGGGGGCTTCTGGAGGCAGGTCCTAACCAAGCGCTCCTGGTTTCCCTCTTCTGGACTGTAGCACAGTCAGGCACACGGGACAGGAGCAGCGGGGTAGCGTGGGCAGCTTGGGGCAGTCATTGCAGCTCTGCTCTGGGGACAGTAATGATCTCTGGAGGTCCCCTATGCTTGGATTTCCAAACCAGCCTGTATGTTTAAAGCACCCAGGAAACTTGTCGGATCCAGATTTTTGGCCTCCCTGCCAAGAGAATGTGATTCCGTAGTCTGGGCCTCAGAACTTTTAACAAGACCCTGAGGTCGTTCTGCTACATTACCAGTTTCAAGAACCCTCAATCCAGTGCATTCATTGATCTCCAGGAAGCAACCCACCTATACAGGTCTCAGAACCTGTTAGTGGTCTTCTTTCTCTGGAGATCTATTTTTAGAAAGCTACTTCTGGTTACTCATCCTGGTGTTATTCAATCCATAAACTTTCCTGAGCAACTCATTCAATCCCTGAGTACACAGCCAGCTCCGGAGCAGGACACCTATGGGGACTTGAGTCAAAGCAAGAAATGAGAAGTTTGAGTTGATTTTCTGGGTGAGCCGTGTGAATGCTATTGTCGCATAATGGATCCTCAGCTCACAGCCAAGATCAGAATTTTAAAAGCAGCTGGTGGAGATGCTGCTGTTTTCACCAGAGCCAGGCCTGTGTTTTTCCTTTGTTAGGTGATGCCCATGGTCCTGCCAAGCAGGCCAGACCCTGGCAAAGCAGTGGCCTTCCCCATCTCCCACCAGGACCTCCCTTGCTCTAACATCTCCTTTTCTGGCTCCAAGTCCATTTCTCCAGCCT
This sequence comes from Aethalodelphis obliquidens, assembly GCF_003676395.1. Classification (NCBI taxonomy): domain Eukaryota; kingdom Metazoa; phylum Chordata; class Mammalia; order Artiodactyla; family Delphinidae; genus Aethalodelphis; species Aethalodelphis obliquidens. Next base: position 10,543,526 of record NW_020838006.1, read on the forward strand.
TGCCTCATTTATTCCCCGACTCCTGAGCACGGCTCCCTTGTCCCAGCATTTGCTGGGCAAACTCCCCTGTCCAGAGAACTTCTCGTGATGGTCTTTGTCAACAGCCTGGAACTTGTCAGACGAATGAGTTTTGCATCTTTCTTACCCAGCCTTAGTCAAACCGCTGAAAGCAGCAACCACTTTAATCTCTCTCCTGTACTTTGTCCTGCTCTTGACCTGCTGGAGCAGATGCTATCAGGAGTGGCCGAAGTTTACCTTGGCTTTACTGCACAACTGTGTGTCCAACTGGCCCAGGAGCCCAGAAACGGAGTTCCAGGGAAGTGAGAACGATGACCTTCTTAGTCCTTTCTGAGATGCATGATTCTGCCTCACGAGGGTTTTCCTTCTGTACTGCTGACCCTGCTTCCATGGTGGAGCAGAGCTGGACAGGCCCTACAAAGCAGGGAGGCCAAATTCCATGAGACCAGGTCACCGGGTGGGTCTGCCTTCGTCATCCTCTGGGAAGTAATACATTGCATGATCCTGACAACTGCTGAGAACCTGATATTCTTGGAAGTGAATTACCTTTCAGCAAGTGAGTGGCCCCACCCCACCCCTACTTTCCTTTTCCAAGGCCCTTTCACAATCTGTCATTCCCACCCCACCAAGGAACAGGGTGCTGTCTAGGGCCTTAGCACTTAGCCATTCCTAGGGTAGGACAGTCTAGATTGGAAGGTTTGTTTTCTTTTAATCTTACCCTCAGGACTATCATGTACGGTTGTAGAGTTTGTGCACTGCACAACTCCGTGGGATGCCATTTTCACAGCCTGAGGTGAATGAGGCAATGCCCTGCTAACCCTAATCCTTCACACTTCCTGTCTCACCCTGACCCCTCCTGATTCACCTATGTCATATGACTCTAAATCAGGGGTTGGCAAACTATGGCCCACAGAGGACTTAGAAGTTTTACTGGGAGGATATTTTGGTGTTTTGTCCTGTTTATTTCCTTTTTTTTCTTGGCTACGCCACGTGGCTTACAGGATCTTGGTTCCCCAACCAGGGACTGAATCCGGGGCCATGGCAGTTGAAAGCACCAAGTTCTAACCACTGGACCGCCAGGGGATTCCCCCCTCACCTTTTTTTTTTTTAAATTAATTTTTCTTTTTTCCAGAAAGAGCTCGCAGGTGGTAAGCTTTCTAGGTCCAGGGGATTGTCATGGTCACATGAACCTGGGTAGTTGCCTGGGGCCCTGCATTCAGAAGAGCCTCACACTTGGTTTAATGTTCTGATATTGTCATCTTAAAATTCTTAACATTTTTAAACAAGGGGACCCACATTTTCATTTTGCACTGTGTCCCACAAACAGTCCAGTCTGGCATTTTGCATGTTCAAGGACATTGTTATTTTGTTCTCACACTTAATGATAGTAAACTGGGCACAGAATTCTAGGCTCAGAATCATTTTCCTTCCGAATTTTGTAGATAGCTCCCACTTTGAGGACGGGCAATCAGATGCCAGTCTATTTGCTGAAACTTCACGTGTATGTCTCCCTCTGGAAACTTGCAGGATTTTCTCTTTATCCTTAGCCAAGGATCTTTGGCGTCTTTAAGAGGTTGAAACTTCACTGGGTGATGTCTGTGTGTGACTTTTTCCCCTGTTATTGCTTCTCACAACCTGGGGGCACCTCAAAGCAATTCACTTAAACAAAACAAAACAAACAAAAAACCCCACTATTTTCTATTCCTTATTAAAATAAAAAAATTTTAAAGTCTCTCTTTCTGGAATGTTTATTAGATGGAAGATAGATCCGGGAACTCCAATATTCATACCTCTCATCAGCTTGTTTTTTTCCTATTTCTTATCTCTGTCAGATTCCCTTGACTTTGCCTTCCAGATTACATCTCCAGGCAAGGCTTCTTCTGTCAGCCACCAGTAGTCCTCAATAGTAAGGTCAGGGTGAACCAGCTGACAGCCATGCCAGTAGAAGCTGACTCACCAAAAGCCACATGGGCACTGGCATCGGTAGCATCTGCTCTAACAAGGTACATCTGTGAAATAACTGTACATTTCCCCAGAGTTAAATAAAACAATGTTATCAGGCTTAAATAAAACAATGCTGCAAAGCTTCGAGCACACTATTAGTGTTCCATAAACGTTAGCTCTTACGAAAGATGAATAGTATTTAAACACTGGCTTCTTAACACCAGCTTCTTATGCCACCTCCCTTTTCCAGTTTTCTGATCCCCCCAGGCCAGATGCAATCCCTCTCCCTTTGCAACAATGCAATGTGTTTATCTTACAGTAAGTTAACAAAAGTACACAGAAGAATGATAAGCAGAAATAGAAGGAGCTTATGACCCAGTAGGAGAGGGTGTACACCTTACTCATTGTCCTGAATGTGGCCTGTACTGTTATAACGTTTGTTTGGGCACCTTCTATCATAGAGAAGTGTGTAATCATTCTGAAAATACCTACGTGCTTCTGCGTCACTCGGGTGCTGGCAGTTTTGTGAGATCTAGGTCAAAACACAGCTCATCAAATGACCTTTGTCCTGTCTTTAGTTTTCTGTAAAGATCTTGCCCACTCGAACACAGGGCAGGGCAAACCTGCACATTATTTATCATATTTGGCAACATTATGCAGAAGGAAGTCCAAATGAAAAAACTCTAAAGGGAATGAGACTATTTTGGTTCCAACGTCCTGGCTGACCACTCTTTAGCTGTATGACTTTGGGCAAGTCATTTAACCTCTCTGAGCTTCATTTTCCTCCTTTTAAAAATGGAGATACCTTTCAAATGTACCCGGTTCCATCCTCCACCTTCCCCATATACTTCCACATCTATATATTGTCCTTAGAATGAAATCCAAAACCTTATGCGGTACCCAGAACAGATAGTTAGGATGAGGTAAGGTACTTGTGGCACCTTTATAAAAGTGCTGTGCTTTCCCCATTCTCATCCACAGGACCCCATATTCCTCCACTCCTCTGAGATGACCATCTTTCCATTCCTCAAAATCACCAGGTTCCCAATTGTATATTCTCTGCCAAGCTCATCATGATGTCACCACCACTGAACATTCTTTTAACTCCTCATTTACAGGGAGGGGACCTACTGCTTTTCCAAGAGAGTGGATCTCTTGGGAGCTCCATCCAAGGCCATGATGGTTAGAGCTGCCATGAAAACATAAGCCTGTATTTTAAAATGAACCAACTTATTCTTTGCTGTTCAGACCCTCTCCCAGAAAACAGGCTAGGAAACAGGAAATCCTTGCTTTTATGTGGATTAAAGCCACACATCAGATTAAAAAAGAGCCATTTGGAAGTGTGGTGAGAATGCCAGCTGCTTGAATGCTGAGGGAGGGTCTCTGCATCTTCGGACATCCAGGGCTTTATGTGCAAGTCTTGGTGGTGTCCATTTTGAGCCCTCAGGCCTGATTCCTCTTCCTTGGCTCTCAGCTGTGTCTCTGATAGTGGAGGCTGCTCAATAGGTATGTGTGTGACAGCTGCCTTAATGGCTGGCTGGCTCCTCTCCCCACAAGCCAAAGATGAATGAAGGATGAGCTGGATGTCAGAGCTCCAATTCACAGGTCACAGGACTGTGATTCACAGAACTCCATATTATATTAGTACATAAATTCCATTATTTTAGTAAACAAACCCCTTAGTAGAGCCAGCTTATTATTTCCAGATTCCTTCTTTACCAGGATCAAGAAGTGGAGATATGGAGGGAATGTGTCAGGAGCATTACTTCTTAGGGTTGTTACGGGTTAGTTTAGGGAATTATGAATCGTTTCCATCAGCAATGCATAAGTTTAAAAGCATTCATCCCTCAAGATTTTTGCTGACTTCCAGACTAAAAAGATTTCACTAATCTCATTCTACAGCTGATGCCATGGGGTTCTGGGCAATGCAGAATACTGGGGTACTTTACTATCTGAAGTTGTCGGAACCTTCCTGATTTATGAGAATTTGGCATTTCTTACGAATTTAAGCACTTTGGTTTTGTTGGCTTAGTAGAAATGTACAGCACTATGGCTATTAGATGACAGTGAACCAGCATGGCTCCAACCATACGTATGAGAAATATAATTCTAGAGAGGGCAAAGGACTCAGAAATAATGGGCCAACAAAACACTGCAAGCTCTGGAGCCACTGGTGGGCATGGTAAGCAAGGCCTATGAGGCCAGCAAAAGCTAAAGATAGAAAGGTTTAAAACGAAGCTGCTTTAGGGAGATGAGGTAGAAATGGCAGTTTCCAGACGGGATACTGACTGCAAACTATATTTGGTTTTCATCTCAGCTAGTTTTGGGCCAAACTCTCTAAAAGCAGTACAAATACCACACCACATTTCCTGCTTTGGCTAATCCTTGTTGACATTTCTACAGTAAAGTGAACTCTCCACATATTGCTAAGTACAGAAATAAGATGCAATTTTGTCTTTCAGTGATACAAGCCTCTTCCTAGCCAGGTCTCAAGCCTGTACAAGAGAAACACTAGACAACGGTGATCTCAACGTCTGATCCAAGAGTTCCACTTCCAGAAGAGCTGGGGAAGATCCTACTGGGGACCAATAAACCCACCTATAACAACAATAAACTGGACAAGACCAAGAAATAATACTCTGAAAGCACTAGAGAATGATCAAAGGCAAGCAGAGTAAGGAAGGAACTCGATACTTGGAATAGAGAACTGCATTTTCACAGCTCTTAGCCTGAGGGAATGTCATAACCCAGGGTTCAGAACTCTGGGAGACAACCAGCAGTCTTTCTGGCTTCAAGAACCAGAGAGTTCAGGGCAAGCAAGGTCACTGCAAAATGACGAGGAGTCCTGGAAGGGGGAGAACCAGAGAAGGGAACCTCAAAGTCTGGATATAATCTCTGCCCAAATTTCCAGCTGGCTGTAAGGGCCAGACTGTAGCTAAGGATACAGTGACTGAACTGAGATTTCAGCTGCCACCAAGAGAGAGCATTTGTAGCAGTTTGAGTCCAATCAAATGAACTGCCTGATAAACCAAACAAAAAACCAACACTCCTCTGTCAGATGTATTGGGGGTGGGGGTGAGGATGTCAAAGTGTAAATTCCCAGGCCACACCCACAGATCTGCGGCATCAGCATCCCCTGGGGGTAAGGCCTCGACTCTGCACTGTCAAAAGTGACAAAGTAAGAGAGTGGCACGGACATATATCCACTACCAAATGTAAAACAGATAGCTAGTCGGAAGCAGCCGCATAGCACAGGGAGATCAGCTCGGTGCTTTGTGACCACCTAGAGGGGTGGGATAGGGAGGGTGGGAGGGAGGGAGATGCAAGAGGGAAGAGATATGGGAACATATGTATATGTATAACTGAGTCACTTCGTTATAAAGCAGAAAGTAACACACCATTGTAAAGCAATTATACTCCAATAAAGATGTAAAAAACAAAACAAAACAAACAAAAAAAACCAGGAGCTTCAATGCCTCGAGCAGAGTTGGAGCCTCGCTGCTCTGAGAGCTGATGTAGTCCACACCGCATGCTCAGATGTCAGCTGAAACAGGCTGCACTTGAAGAGACGGTGTCTGTCTGCCAAGGAAGCTGTGTCAGCTGCCCACATCTTTGATGCTGGCCACGGGAAGCTGAGAAGTCACTTGAAGACACAGAGGAGATACTTCCCTTCTTAAGATCATCACTGAAAACTTTTAGGATATGTCCCGTCACACAGAGACAGGACACCGGTCCCTCGGTAGTCTCCTGCACGTCAGCACAAGGCCTCCCTCTGCCATCTTTTCCTCTCCACATCCCCCGAAGCCCGCCGCCCCACCCCATGGAAAGCAGCATTTTCAAGACTTGAATAGATGTAGGTTAAAGATCTGTTGGAGTTTTTGCAAAGCTGCAGAAATATAGCAAGCTGGTTGGCACAGGAAGGTGAAATACCAATCATTCGTGTCTGGCATCTTAGTCTCAACATTGTTTCCATTGCTGTAACTTCCAATTATAAAAACACTCACAGGTCAAAACTAGGAAATAGCTCATACTGAACACAACAAACATAGCAGTAATGTCTGTAATGCACTTAATCCCCCCACCCTGGTCACTGTGACCAATACGTCTAATTTTACCCAGGAGGACGTGGGCCCAGTCATTTAGCTTTTCATACCTGTCTTCATAACAAGTGTCCCAAGTCATACAGTGTGACAAACCCGATTTATAACTCTCAGCCCTCACATCTGTTGGCTAAGTCACCCTCCTCTCAAAATGGATTCAATGTTTAATGAGGAAAAAGGCTTGGGTTATTCTAAATTTTCAAACAATTAATAATGGCCACTTCATGGAAACACTCTAAGCCTTAAGTGAGTATACAGAAATTTTTTTAAGGATTAAACTATATGGTTGAATAAAATTCCTTACCCATTTATTTAGTAAACTACTTGATAAGAGTGTTTTTCAATTTTAAATCTGGGAGCTAATCTAATTAAGTAATTCTAAAAGCCAGACTACAGAAAAAAAAGATATTCTAGTTCTAATTTAGTATAATGTTACAAAATTTTTTCTAAAGATTGGTTTTAGAGGAAATAGCAAGAGACATACAGGAGTGCATATGAGATGGGGAGAGACAGAAATAGAGGTAGAGCTTCATAGATACGGAGATATTCTTTTTTTTTTTTTAAATCTCATATTGGTATCTTTTAATAAAAAAAAATTAAAAATCAAAGAAAAATATCTGGCCAGGACTGGGATGAGACAAACAGGAACACTTCAGAATCCAAGGCAAAGGGAAGGTTGTTTGCCCCTTTACAGAACTGTAGGGGTGTGAAAAGGGAGAGACAGCTCATGCACAAAAGTACTTATAAATTACACACCCAACTCCCACCCCCTCAATAAAAAAGAGAAGAAAAAGCCCCATCACTTAACACCAAATAGCAACATTATCAATAAACCCTTTCTCTGCTGCCCATCAGGACTTATTTGAAAGAGGAGGCCTGTGAGGAAAGGTAAAAAGAGTAAGGGTTAGAGGGAAGACCTGCACTTAAGTCTGGTTTCCAACTGGGAGATAGATATTCTAATTCAGGTCACCCTTTCAACAAGTTTAAGCAAAAGAGAGCAAATGAAGAGGGCAGTTTCAAGTTGGGACTGTGTTCCTATCTTAGGTCAAACAAAGACCAGTTATAACTTTATAGCTCGATTTTCAACAATATAAATTACTGAGACTTACAGCCTTCCATACACTGAACACCTGTCCCTCTCCCCCCAGTCTGGGTCTACACATCCACACAGAACACCAAGCCAGTAAGCCCCTTCAGTTATTTTCTTACCTATTTCATATGTAAACAAGATTTTTTCTATATTTTATAGGGATTTTATTAAAATATAAAGAATGTGCAAGGATCCAAACTTTATAAAAGCATATACAACAGAACTGTCCTCTTCAAAGCTAATCACTATTAACAAACTCATGTACATGTTTACCCTCCTCAAAATGTCTATATATATGAGTACACGGTAAGTGTATTCTGTATACATATACTTATATGTCTGTGTATGTATACATATATATATATATATATATATATATATATATATATGAAATACTATTCTGAATTTTGGGGGGGTTTCTCCTTTGTTTTTTTCCATTAAAGATATTCTGGAAAATTTCCATATTGTCACTTATAGATAGACCTATCTCATACATTCCATTTATTGCAATCTTATTGACATATAACATGAGTAAGTTTAAAGTGTACGACATGATGATTTGATACATGTATATATTGAGATCCACCTCATTTTTAAGGCTGCATAATATTCCAGTGTGGAATTTAATCAGTCATATATCAGGTTCCAGATTTTTAATCTTACAGTGCTGCAGTGAACAGCTTGTAGCTGTCTTGGCACACTGGTGCTGGGGTATTTGTGGGACTGAATACTGGAAACGAAAGTGCCGTGTCAAGTAGTATGGGGCACATATAGCTTTACAATATATTGTAAATTATTTTTCAAAGTGGTGATTACCTATTTACAGTCCCACCAGCAGCGTGTGGGAGTTCCTAGTTGCCCTTAGCCTTGCTAATACATCACCGCAACCATTCTCTCCTGCATCATCATTTTCCCCCTCTCTGCCAAGTTAATCATAAGGTTCCCCCTCTAGCTATTACATACTTTTCTGCTCTTTCTTTACTCCTAAAAAAAAAAAAAGAAAGTTGTCTATACTGGCAACTTCCAATCTCCCCCATTCTCCCATTCTCTTTTATTCTTTAAATTTCTATTATGGAAATTGTCAAGCATGCATAAAAGTAAAGGAAATAGAATAATAAACTCCTGTGTATCTGTCACTCAGCTTCAACATAACATTCTGCTCATTTTCTCTATTTCCTGTCCCCTGCCTTTTTCTTCTTGGAATATTTTCAAGTAAATCCCAGTCATAATTTTAACCACAAATACTTAGTATGTAACTCTAACAAATAAGAGCTTTAAAAAAAACAACACATAGTCACTATACCATTATTTCACCTAGTGAAATTAATAATTCCTTAATATCATCTGATACCCAATTCATCTTAAATTCTCCTCTAATTGTTCCCCAAAATGTCTTTTTAGGTTGGTTTTGTTCAAATCACGATCCAAACAAGTCCTTTAAGTTTCTCCAATCTTTATTTAAGTCCCACCACCACCATCTTTGTTTTACACATTCAATTTGTTGAATAAAGTGGATTATTTGTCCTGTGGACTTTCCCACATTCTGGATTAAGCGTGTTGTTTAACATGTTCCTCAGTATCCCGTGCTTTCACAAATTGATCGTTGGATGTAAAAGGCTTGCTTAGATTCCGGTTCTATTTTGTTTGTTTTGGGCAACAATTCATCATGGCTGGTGTTGGGTTCCTGCTATTGCAAAACATCAGAGGCATGTAACTTCTGGTTGTTCCTTTTTTAGTAATGCTAAGGTTGATCACTGGGTTCAGATGTTATCAACCTGAGCCATCCAATAAAACATTTCCCATACATTTTTAAAAAATTTATTTATTTTATTTATTTTTGGCTGTGTTGGGTCTTTGTTGCTGCGCACGGGCTTTCTCTAGTTTTCTCTAGTTGCAGCGAGTGGGGGCCACTCTTCGTTGCGGTGCATGAGCTTCTCACTGCGGTGGCTTCTCTTGATGTGCAGCACGGGCTCTAGGTCGCAGGCTCAGCAGTTATGGCGCATGGGCTTAATTGCTCCACAGCATGTGGGATCTTCCCAGACCAGGGCTCAATCCGGTGTCCCCTGCATTGGCAGGCAGATTCCCAACCCCTGTGCCACCAGAGAAGCCCCTCCCATAAATTTTTTACCTAATACTTTCAGCAGCCTAGATCCATTATTTCACTACAGGTGACAAAAGGGTGATTTCCTAATCCTATCAATTCTCTGGCATTTAGTTATGATTCTTAAGTGAAAAACGTTCTCTTACCAGGTTAACCTGGTACACAAAGAAATCAGGATAAATACCTCATTTTTCCAGTTAATTTTCAAAATAGTAAGTTGGTGCCCTAATAATCTCCAAAGATGACTAATAGATTTTTTTTAAACTATCATTATGACCTCATAGATTTTTATATATTTCATGTCAATTGTTATTCTTTTTGATGTTCAAATTGTTCCATCTTTAGCCAATGGCAGCCCCTTCCAGTTGACTCCTGGGTCCTTTTGACATGACCTTACTCTGATTGCTTTCTTGCTTTCAGACACAAGATGGTCTAGCCTCATCTTGTCCCTTCCCTGCCCCCTCTAATGGGACAGTCTTGGTGCTAGGGTATGCCTTGCCACTGACTTCTGATTGCTTCTAGGCCTTTTCAGTGGATAAAGCTATGCAACATGTATTTTTTAGGAAAAATAAATCACTGTATTTTGCTGGTACTTCCAACTGAAATATACAATTACAGAGTTTTTACTTAATTTTATTCTTGTATCTCTTCTTTCTTGTACTAAAAATCTTGGCTCTTACTTCCTTTGACTTAATATTTGCTTTATCATATGTAAATACATAGAGTTTCAAAAGGACAACACCAATATCATTGTTAAAAATAAAAATACTAAATGCAGTTTAAGTTTTCATTGTAGTTCATAGATATATTCCATTAGGAAAGTGCAGACAAATGCTGGGCTTTAAAGTCGCTTGAAGTAATTGTTCTGTGAGTGGTTACACCACCAATTTGATGGATAGTGAAGTTTTAGTTTTAAGAGTTGATTTTTTAATTATAGAAAACACTGACAGGGTCCCAAAGTAAAAAGTATAAAAGAAGATACAGATCTAGGTGCCATCTCTGGCCAGCTCCCTACCACCACCCCTAAGGGAACTGATTTATTAGTTATTGATGTAATTAATCCTTCCATTTTTCTTTTTTTTTTTTAACATAAGTAAATGCATGCTTGTTTTTTCATTTGTCCCCTCCTTTCTTACACAATCAGGTAGCACAACAAACCTGCTCTTCACTTTCACTTCCTATACTCTGAAGAGGACTCCAGGACAGCATTTTTTTGGGGGGGTGCGGGGGGAAAGGGGCAGGAGTTCAAGATTGTTTTTATTTTCAGAGCCTGCAACAGTTGGTTAGCAATGCCAGCTAAGCTGGTACAATCCGAAGGCCATCCCACCTCCCTTTTCAGGCATTCAACTAGCAGAATCCTCACAAATAAGATTAGAGACCAACTGAGATGTGTCTCCATGTGTGTGTGGTTCTGCAGCCAGGTTTCTTCCATCAATCCCCTCTAGATGGAGATTTGGGTGGCTTCCACTCTTTGGCTGCTATAAATAGCACTGTAATGAAGATCTTTGTGCATACACCATCACATATTTTTACCAGTACACCTCAGATAGATTTTTAGAAGGGAGCCTGTTGGTTGAGGGATAAACTCATATTTAATTTTGATAGTTATTAACAAATTCCATCCACAGGAATCTGTACTTTCTGGAGTGCTTGTTTCCCCACTGTCTCACTAACAGAGTGCACTGTGTAACTTGGACTTTTCACAATCCAACAGGCAAGAAATGGTATCTCAGTAGTTTTAATTTGCATTTCTCTTTATTATGTGTATCCTCATATGTTTAAGAGCTATTTATTTGCAATTTATTTTCTATGAACTGTCCATATCTTATTTATTTGGTTGTACTGGGTCTTAGTTGCAACAGGCGGGCTCCCTTGTTGCGGCTTGCTGGCTACTTAATTGTGGCATGCGAACTCTCAGCTGTGGCATGCATATGGTCTAGTTCCCTGACCAGGGATCGAACCCGGGCCCCCTGCGTTGGGAGCGCGGAGTCTTACCCACTGCGTCAGCAGGGAAGTCCCTGTTTGTATCTTTTTGCCCGTTCTTTCTGGTTCTTTTCAAAGTTTAGAAATTCTTCACATACTAGGGCTATATTATATTAGCCCTTTGTGATAAATGTTGCAAATATTTTTGCCAGTTTATTATTTACTTTTTAACTTTGCTTTTTTTGGCCATCCAAATGTCTTTCTTTCAGTTAGATATAAACTCCTCCTTTTATTGCTTCTAGATATTCAGTCATAGGAATGTTTTCCCCACTCTCAGATCATAAAGGAATTCACCTATGTTTTCTTCCAGTTATTTAGAAGGTTTCATTTTTACAGTTGGGTCTCTAATCCATTTGGATTTTATCCTTCTGTACAGTGTGAGAAATGGATTCAATTTTACTGTCTTCCAGGTGTTTAACCACATTTGTCTCCACACCGTTTTTTAAGTCTTCTTCTCCACCAGTAAGATGATTCCTTTATCATATACTAAATTCCTGGACTTTTTCTCAATTTTTTATAGTATGTCATAGTATCTAGTAGTGTTATCCCTCCTTCCGTTATTTTCTGTAAAATAAAGTACATTGTACATAATGTACTGTTGTGGCCTCTCCCGTTGCGGAGCACAGGCTCCGGACGCGCACGCTCAGCAGCCATGGCTCACAGGCCTAGCCACTCCGCGCCATGTGGGATCTTCCTGGATCGGGGCATGAACCCGTGTCCTCTGCATCGGCAGGCGGACTCTCAACCACTGTGCCACCAGGGAAGCCCAGATTTTTTTTTTTTAAAGAAAACATTTAGGACCCACTCTATTTTCAGGAATTCAAGGATTGGGACTTTCTGTGTTCGCTCAATCTTCACAAAATTACATATACAATAGCCCAAGGTAAAATTCACTTTTTAAAAAGAATTATGGCAATATTTTTCAAAGAAACCAAAATTAGTTGTTAGGAAAATAAGTTCCACTTGACACCTGGGTACATCTTTTCCCTGAATCACTTGGCACATCTATGGCTAGAAGCCCCATCTACTAAGTGAAACGAGTAACTTCCCTCTAAGTTCTGAGACCACGTTTCCTGTGCAGAAACCCTCCTGTACGACTAAAAAGTGTCATTCACCCAGCAAAGGAAAATTAAGAGAGACTGGAGAGTGTGTCAAATAAAAACACCAAAAATGACCCAAATTATCTGCACCACTTATAGGTTTGAATCTGGCCATCCAAGATACAAACTAAAAAAGTAAAGACTACTTTTATTCTCAAGGTAGAGAAATCTGACTTGGCTCTCCTGTTACCTTCTGGACTAACCTAGTCCATCCCACAATTGAGACAAATTGCTCACTGGGAAGCTACTTGTCATGCTTCAGTGAAATGTGCCCATTTTTGGGGCAGGGGAGATATTGTTGAAAACAGAACATTCGTCTTCCTCACAGTTAATCAACAGGGATACAACCTTACATTTCCTAACAACTAAAGATTTCCTAATCATTTTTTAAATGCAACAATCAAAACTATGAAGTCATTATTTGCTCTAGTTCACTGTTTTTATTTACATAACCACCTTTCTCCTAGACAAGCAACATTAAGCAAAACATAAGGCAAAGATGACTTGCTGGTGACCATCCTATTCAACTTTCTTTTGTGGAGGGTCTTCTCAGTAGTAGCCAGTTACCACATGGAGCTTTTTCTCAGTTTCAGAGAAATTTTCCTTGTATTAAAAACAGCAAGAAAGTGCTACACTTGATGGTAGTTACTGTCAAATAGTTCAATCAACCTTACAGAATTTTTGTAATAAAGTATGTAAGTTATTTAATCAACACAAAACTCTTAAAAAAACAAAACAAAACAAAAAACCCCCCAAGTACTAGCTAACTTCTGGTGCCATGAGATATAACAGCACCACCGATTTTTATATTTTAGTGGTAAAAATGTAATCCAGTTTTAGCACCCATCTACAAGAATTAGATGAAAATATATGATTTGGCTTACTGGAAGGTAACAGTCTTAATGACCCCTCAGTGAGGAAATCTGTTCCTTCTGCTGCATGCAGGCTCAAAGAAAAGAATAACAGTATTAATGGGGGAAAATAGGAGAGACTTTTAGTTAAGGCTTTTCCGTACTTGAAATACTTAAGGATGGATCACATTTAAAACAGTGAACATGGCTTTGCAGCCTTAAATAGAAAACAAAGGAAAATCAGAAAAATCAACGCTAGAAATCAACTCCCATCTTTTTAACCAAAACCCTGTCTCAACACTCCATTTCAAAAATGAAGTGAAGCATTCTAAGAAAGTGACAAATTTTTACATAAAAACACACCGAATTTTGTTTAACTCTATCAGTTATTAGTAATTTTGTTTAACTCTATCAGTTAACATGTATTACTACATGTTATTAGACATGGTATATATAAGCAAGGAAAATAAGGTGCACCTTTACATTATATAAAATAATGAACCCAGAAATCACTTTTTAAAATTGGCAGTACAGACTGCAATATAAAAAATACTTGATATAGCAAAGTTAGATAGAAATAAAAATTTCAGTTGAAAAATTACAATATTTCAGTACAGCAGAGGGACAAATAACCTTTTATTAAAGCTACCAGATTTGGAGACTCTTGTACATGTTGATTTTGGAGAAAGGAAAGTCATTCTTCTAGAAGGCACTACCTGGTTTAAATGTGCTAGCAGCTTCATAAAGAAAACATGGGGAAAGTACAGTCAAGAAGACTGCCTGGTTCTCACGTGAGATTCCTTACTCTCTGCATCGCAGACTGCAAATTATTGCTGAGGAACTGTATTACCCATGTGCATTTCCACGTCATCTGCAGTGTGCTCAGTCCACAGTGTCACAGATCTCCTTCACTTTCTGGTTAAAGTCTTCTGGTTGATCTGCATACACATAATGCCCTGCTCCGAGAATGGCCTAGGAAAGGAAAAGCAGTCAGATGGTCAGTGAGTAAAAGCATTTAATAAAACACAATGACACACACAAAGACACTTAGCAATGAAAGTGAGAACAGCTATATATAAAACATAAAAGAAAAAGCAATACCGATCTGTAGTAACTATTATATACTTCATTAAATAAAGGATCTGAGAATAAAGAAAAAATCCAGTGAACCTTACTAAAATTTTCATATGCAAAAATAACATTCTAAATTGACCTCTAACAATAGGGCCAACAGAAACACTGAACAAAGTAAGCATGTGCTGCCTTGGGAGGTGGTCGCAGTGCTATTGGACCTGTCTGTCCCTCTTTCAGTCTCTCCCACTGCGGAGATGCTGTGACTCTAGGACAGACAAGGGCCTAAGAATGGGGATTCGCTGTCTGGACATGAAGATTTGTATGGGTCAAACCCTGCCCCCGTCACAAGTGACAGCAGGTCTCTGACCAAAGCTGCAGGTATAGCTTAGATGTGAAAGCACAGGGATGACCTGAAATCTCACTGAAAGCAAAGATAATAGAACAGACTTCGCCTACAACTATAAGCCAAAAATAAACCACACACTTACTATAGTCTTCACATACGAATGTGGTCGTAATGACTGGATGCTGGTGCCAGAATTGCCATCTATGCAGGATCGGGCGCCGTAGATGACCGAAACTGGAATGTCAGGGTGCATTTTACCAATTCGCTGCAGCATTGGTCTTTTTGCCCATCCATAGGGGACAGTCATATTTCTGAACGCAGTCTCACCACTGCGTTCAGAGGGAGAAAGGGAGAAAATCATATGTATGATTCTGGGGGATAAGTATGTATCACACTCCCACCTCTACCAAAACAGACTCATATTTAGCTTCTCCTCCTTTTAAGAAAAACCGCAGCTTACATAGAAAATAATTTACTAGGAAGTGTGAGGAAGAAACCCCACAGAAGTTATATGCTTTTGTTAGATAAACAAGGATGCTTTAAACTCTAAAAAAACTCTTAAAAAAAATGATCATCTTCCGAATCAAAACATGCAACCCTAAGTCCCTATCATAAAATCATCAAATTTCCTGTGGGGATAGCTGAAATACGTTTTTTCACTCTAACTTATTTACAAGGGAGCTTTTCCACATGTTCATCGCACCAGCATTTTACCTACAATGGCAAAACCAATACCAAGATAAGAACACATTCAGCTTAAGTATTCTTTGTGTATTGTTTATATTTAAAATTTTCTGCCTGTTATGATGTTTGCCATCTTTAAAAACCTTTCCGGCTGGGGAGAGACAGCCTCCTGGAACTAGCCAATTCGTAGAGACAGCAAAGGACTCAACTGGGACTGCCTTTATATGCAAACTAACCAATCCAGAGCTGCACCTCTTCTGTCTGGCTTGCACATCCCCGGAGGCAATGTTCCTCTGCCTTAATCAGCCCAGGGCCAGGTGCCAGACAACTAGAAACCACCCCTATATCTTAGTGCCCACTGAAATTATTCAACTAGCAAATCCTACACTGCCTACCCTGCGCTGCCTTGCCTCTCCTGCAGAACCCAGTAAAGGCTCCTGCCTGGACTTTCCCTCACTCCTGTCTTCTGCCACCTGACCAAAATCTGGTGCATCCCCCCGACCCTTCAAAGCATTCAGTGACCCCCTCTCTAGGACCTGTGAGTATACTAAACTTTGTTTTCTTGAGCCTTCTCTCATGGCCACAGCTGACTGACCGTCACATAAAATACAGAACGTTTGGCAAACTCCTAGGACAGATCCATTCTGCCGTCATTTCTCTTCTTTCCTCGTACTAGGTGTGCTTCTGAACGGCCGTTTATGAATTCAAGTTCCACCACAAAAAGGCAACAAACTAGGATTACACAGGCACACGTAATCATGGAATGTGAGTAGGTGAAGAACAAACCACTAAGACCATGCAGGAAAACAGATGATGTCCCTGGAACAGGCCACTAAAAATTGTTAAAACAAGTCAATGAAGTGTGTAGACCTAAACCATCAGACCCAACTGCCTGGTGAGTCACAAAACATCAAACCCTTGGGGGACCCCCACACCTCTCCAGCCTCCCTCACCTTTGGCAGAGAACCTCTAACCTACTTTATTAAAAAGACTGAGGCTACAGCTATACCTCAAGTGCTCTCAAGGCCTCAATTTTTTTAATAAAGTAGGTGTACATATTCTCTGACAGAAGTGAGAGAGGAACAACAACAAAAAAAAAGTGAAGGAGGCTGTCTCTGCATCTCACCTCTCAGCCTTTCACCCAAGTTTCAGTCTTAGAAAGGATGAGGTACCACTTTTATATTTTAAAGTACGGTCTATGGCTAGAATCATCTGAAGCATTTGTTAAAGATGCAGCCCAGAACTGCTGAATTAGAGTCTTAGAGACAGAGTTCAGGTACCACTTTCTTTTTTTTTTTTAATATTCAATGGTCTTCACTACAATTATTATTTTTTTTACATCTTTATTGGAGTATAATTGCTTTACAATGTTGTCTTAATTTCTGCTGTACAACAAAGTGAATCAGCTATATGCATACATATATCCCCATATCCCCTCCTTCCTGTGTCTCCCTCCCACCCTCCCTATCCCACCTCTCTAGGTGGTCACAAAGCACCAAGCTGATCTCCCTGTGCTATGCAGCTGCTTCCCACTAGCTATCTATTTTACATTGGGTAGTGTATATAAGTCAACGCTACTCTCACTTCGTCCCAGCTTACCCCTCCCCCTCCCCGTGTCCTCAAGTCCATTCTCTATGTCTGTGTCTTTATTCCTGTCCTGCCCCTAGGTTCATCAGAACCATTTTTTTTAGATTCCATATATATGTGTTAGCATACAGTATTTGTTTTTCTCTTTCTGACTTACTTCACTCTGTATGACAGACTCTAGGTCCATCCACCTCACTACAAATAACTCAATTTCATTTCTTTTTATGGCTGATGTAATATTCCACTGTATATATGCGCCACATCTTCTTTATCCATTCATCTGTCGATGGACACTTAGGTTGCTTCCATGTCCCGGCTATTATAAATAGTGCTGCAGTGAACATTGTGGTACATGTCTCTTTTTGAATTATGGTTTTCTCAGGGTATATGTCCAGTAGTGAGATTGCTGGGTCATATGGTAGTTCTATTTTTGGTTTTTTAAGGAACCTCCATACTGTTCTCCAAAGTGGCTGTATCAATTTACATTCCCACCAACAGTGCAAGAGGGTTCCCTTTTCTCCACACCCTCTCCAGCATTTATTGTTTGTAGATTTTTTGATGATGGCCATTCTGATTGTTGTGAGGTGATACCCTCAGTGTAGTTTTGATTTGCATTTCTCTAATGATTAGTGATGTTGAGCATCCTTTCATGTGTTTGCGGGCAACCTGTATATCTTCTTTGGAGAAATGTCTATTTAGGTCTTCTGCCCAGTTTTGGATTGGGTTGTTTTTTCCGATATTGAGCTGCATGAGCTTCTTGTATATTTTGGAGATTACTCCTGTGTCCATTGATTCGTTTGCAAATATTTTCTCCCATTCTGAGGGTTGCCTTTTCATCTTGTTTATGGTTTCCTTTGCTGAGGCACCACATTTTTGACAAACTCCTCTAATAATTCTGGTACAGAACCCAGAACTGGTACAGAACTGGAGCTCTCATCATCATACTCCATTCTTGATCCTCTCCCTAATGACTGTAGGCTCTGTCTTCCAGGATCCTCCCAGCTCGTCAAGACTTTCAGGCTCTGTTTTCTCTACCGGTGCCTTGTACACAACATCCACAAGTAATTTTTAAAAAAAAGAAAAAGAAATACCTTTGCTTGGCCCTCTTGCTCCCTCTACTATGCTCTCTCTCATAATCACTGTCAAAATTCACGCAGACTCCCCTTCCCCTCGACCCTCACTTACTCCTCACCGCTGCAGCAGTGTTTCTCATGCTGACACACAGACTTGAAGAAGTGCTGAGTAAAAGAAGGGTGCAATCAGCAAATGAACTTGAAAATGCTGCCTAGTATCTCCCACGCACCTGGGAGATTCAAAACCCTTCGGCTTGGGCTTTCCTGGTGGCACAGTGGTTAAGAATCGGCCTGCCAATGCAGGGGACACGGGTTCTAGCCCTGGTCTGGGAAGATCCCACATGCCACGGAGCAACTAAGCCCGTGTGCCACAACTACTGAGCCTGCGCTCTAGAGCCCACAAGCTACAGCTACTGAAGCCCGCGAGCCTAGAGCCCGTGCTCCACAACAAGAGAGGCTGCCGCAATGAGAGGCCCACGCACCACAACGAGGAGTAGCCCCCGCTCGCAACTAGAGAAAGCCCGCATGCAGCAATGAAGACCCAACACAACTGAAAATAAAAAACAAACCAACAACAACAAAAAACCTTTGGCTTAAAAAACGGTTCTAAGAAGATCCATGGTACAGAAAACCATTCTTGTTTAACCCAGAACTCCTTTTTTGTAGAACATTCATACTCATTTGGGAATGCTGCTTTATTTGAAATTCTTCTTTCTCTCTCAACTCTGACCACCTTAACAAGATGCCCAAGGCCAAGACTTCCCTCAACTATCCACAGGCACCTTAGGGGAAGACAGTATGTCTGGCTTTTGTTTTTGTTTTTGTTTTTGTTTTGCGGTACGCGGGCCTCTCACTGTTGTGGCCTCTCCCGTTGCGGAGCACAGGCTCCGGACACGCAGGCTCCGTGGCATGTGGGATCTTCCCCGACCGGGGCACGAACCCGTGTTCCCTGCATCGGCAGGCAGATTCTCAACCACTGTGCCCTGTCTGGCTTTTTAATCTCTCATCAGAATCCAGTACAATGTTTTACATGGTAGGTGCTCCATGAAAAGATGAGTAAATTAAGAAGTGTTAGTCATTTAACTACTTGTCCTTTTAAATTTAGTCATTTACATACTGATAAAAATCTCCTGGACTATTCATATATTTTCAAAAACTAAAAGTCTAAAACACAAACACAGTAAATTTAGATAAACCTTACCTCGGAGTCTGGACATTACAGTGGTAAATGTATTCTGTCACAGTATCATCTGCAAACATTGAAGAATACTTCCGTTTGAAATCAGGCCTTAAACGCTGTACTAGACTTAAACCTATTTAATAGAAAACAAACATTTTAAATTATATGTATGTTTTAAATTATAATTTAATTTATATACAAATATAGAAGAGTTTAGTGTTTGCTTCTATAATGAGCACTACATGCTACATTACACATGTATTCAAATATGTATTTTAAGTGGAAAAAAGCACAGATCCTAGAAACTGCTCTCCTCAAGTTCCCTAAGGAAAGATTAAAATAAGAATAAAAGTCTGTCATATGTTGACTTACTAATATGCTTTAGGAGCTCAAGAACAGTTGCCTAAGACTTGTTTTTGTAGGAACATAAATTGTATTAAACAAGGGAGGTGAATAGGACAGCTCATACATAAAATTAACTTAATAATTTGTATTTCTTCCACAATTACAACACATTAGCATCTATATGAAGTGAATTGGTATATAAATATTTCTTGGGAAAATTAATTCAGAGTTTCTGCTTGGGACACTAGCAGAAGTCCCCGCTAAGTCCATCCACAGTGGCTCTCACGGTCCCACCCCTGAGGTGAGAGGCAGGGGCAAGGCCCCCAAAGCAAAGAGGATGAAGAGCAGGAACTTTTGTCTGGTTACTGTTTTCCCTCGGGGACCCAGGGACTGGCCGGTTTCCCTCTCTGCTATCACTGCCCAATACTCTAGCAAGATCTTATTACTTCTTCACTGGCCCTGCCTTCCCATCTCTGAAGGAATTACACAGCTCCACCAAGAATTCTCATGATGCAGTGGACATTCTGCATCACCCTCACCACCATGTGCAGACAACAATGGGAGGCACAGGACATGGCTTTAAAGGGCCCCTCCTAGGCTTCCTCCCTCCCCCATCATTATCTCCTAACTTCTTTTTATGCTTTACTTTTCCCATAATTGCTACCTGTGTAACTGTGATCAAGCAAAATCCACTTACATGTCAGGACTATAAAGCTCTTAAGCAGCTCATCAAAGGAGGACCAGGCACCTAAGAAGGCGTGGCTCTATTTAGGGGGGGCGGTGAAAAGAGGCTACCTACACGAGTACTGAGGGCATGTAGTGTGGTCACCAATTCAGCCCCTGTGCCCTCTTCTCATTGCTGTAGTCCCGCTGCTCTCCCAAAGGGATGGCACTCAGGCAAGGGCAGGGGCACGCCTGGACAGGGGGCAGCAGAATCTACAGTCACCTATGCAGCAGGTATTGCCTCACCCTCACCCACCCGCCACACCGCTATTCTTTTCTCTTGCTAAGAGAACCTGACTTTTGTGTATCATTTAGGCAGCAACGTTCCCAGGAAAGCAGGCCCCTCGCTCCAGCCCCTGGGAACAAATGATGATTGATCAGTCATAGAAATTTCTTCTTCTTTGCTAATGGAAGAACTAGGGGTGGGCAGAGACATAAGGAGAAGTCTGCTGGGGCTCCCAGGGAAGACGTCCTTCCCTGACAAAGAGCATCATGCTTTCCTTTCTTTTTGTTCGGAGAGCCTGTAAGATCATGCTTCCTGTCCTAGCAACCACTGAGGTAAAAGGTCAAGAGAATCACATACACAGACCCAAACCCTAACATCAAGGAGCTAGCTTTGGGAACAAATGCTAAAACCACCTGCTTCCAGACTGCTTGTTAAGGAAATAATAAAAGGCCTTCTGGTTTAAACCGCTGAGGTCTTCAGTCCCTTTCAGCCAAAAGCCCTCTTAACTGACACAAGCTGTAAGAGGGAAAGGCAGAGGTCCAGACCATCACCATCTGTGACAACGAGGGAAGGAAATTCCCTTGGCTGTGAGGCTGAGACAGAAGAGCTGAGGGTCAAATAACTTAAATCAGAGACTAAACTCAAAATATGACCAGAAACACAAATCAGGAGTCCCCCAAATCTTTGTGAGAAAGGATGACTTTTATCTTCTTAACACTCTGACATTACAGGGCAAGAAAGGAATCTGAGTAATGATACCTGTTATCCCACGTTTATCGGTCAGGTCAGGCTTTGTGACCTGTCAGCTGGACGTCACTAACTGGCCAAAGGCTCAACAGGTCGCTGGGGCTAGCAGATAAACTCCCATGCCTGGGGCTAGCAGGTAAACTTCCCCAAGACACTACTTGCTTGGCTTTTTTCAGAATGTTCAAGGTCACCTAACCTCATCCTTAGCATTTCCCACCTCTTCTGCTTGCTAATTATCTGTAATGTTTACAATATAAAGACCCTTTTTAAAAAAAATAAATTTATTTATTTTATTTTTGGCTGCGTTGGGTCTTCATTGCTGCGCACGAGCTTTTCTCTAGTTGCGGTGAGTGGGGGCTACTCTTCATTGTGGTGTGTGGGCTTCTCACTGTGGCGGCTTCTCTTGTTGCGGAGCACGGGCTCTAGGCGCACAGGCTTCAGTAGTTGTGGCACGCAGGTTCAGCAGTTGTGGCTCATGGGCTCTGGAGCGCAGCCTCCGTAGTTGTGGAGCACAGGCTCAGTTGCTGTGGCATGTGGGATCTTTCTGGACCAGGGCTCGAACCTGTGTGCCCTGCATTCGCAGGCATATTCTTAACCACTGTGCCACCAGGGAAGCCCTGAAGACTCCTTTTTAAGGAGAGGAGCCTGGTTTCATTCACCTTTACGCATGGACTGGTACTTTTTAGAGGAGGAGGAGAAAAAGTAAGGTTCAGTTTTTTTGTTTGTTTTTAAGATTTTAACTAACAATGGTGATCAGCAAATACTCCTCTACTGCTATGTATAAACATTTTGCTTTCCTAGGATACATATACAAGCAAGCACTCACCAAAGGGTCCTGCAATCCTGAGGCTGGCTAAAGGGTTAAAGGGAGTCAATGCTGCTCCCAAGGCTCTGATCCAAATTGGAATTGGTCTCTCTTCATCAGCAAGGTGTGGTCGCTCAGGAAAACCCCAAGGCTCCACTAAAATGAGATGACTAACCCTGCATGGGAAAGAACAGACTTCAGATCATTTGGAAAATTCACCCTAGGACTATAAAGAAATTACACGATTTATAAAGTAAAAATAGAATGAACTTCCTTCGAAAACCTTGCATTAAAGAAAAAACTAATGACTGAACAGGTTACATCATGCTCTTATTATGCATGAATTGATGAGATTTGGTAGGATTTGAGAGTTGTTATGGTAGAAAGAGGGCTTCATTTTTAATCTTTCTATATGTGGAAAGTAACGGATGTGTGAAAGGGTATATGATAACTGTGGTTATTCTTGAGAAACAAGAAAAGACAGCATTTGTTGTTGTTTAAGCTACACTCTGGCAGATGATATAGATCACTGACCATTCAGAAAAATCCAATGGTTCCACGTATCTCATGGTTGACACTGCAGAAATGACTGGAGATTAATATTACACTCATAAAATGGCTTCGGACACCAACAATAGTTATCTCCTATGAACCAAATCATTCTAAAAATTTATGAGGCATTAGCACTTTAGGTGGATTCAAAAGGACTTTGAATGAACGTTTGACAAACATGAAGATGATGTAACAATATGGGCTGAAATTATACCCTTAGTTTGGGATTTCAGTTTGGTGAACAGGAACACATTTACCCTATGCATAACATCATGATATACTGGCATTAGATTCTGTTCCTAATCCTTTCCTAATTTTCTTCTTTACTTCAAAGAGACAGAAAAGCTTCATTCCAAACTCATATAAAAATTGTTTCATGTCACTAATAGTTTTAATTTTTCCATCTTAGGAAGCATCTTTCTGATGAGGGAAAACCAGAACCATGTCCTTGTGATTGTATCACGGTATAACACATCATAAAGATCTTCAACAAAACATAAATGTCCTGACGCAAAACGATATTCAACTGTAGCCAAAACAGTCAACAAATGGCAGCAAAAATCTCCCAAGGGTGAACCGACACTGATTCTGTGTTGGTCATAATCGAAATAGAAAGGTAAAAAAAACAGAACATGGGAACAGACAGCTATTATTTTCCCAATATAAGAAGTTTTCTTATTTTTGTCAGTACAGATAAGGATGAGTTAGTAATGAATCCTTTGCTCTGACTGCATTTTCTCAAACAGAAAGCTTCAGAGCACAGACCCAGAGCATAGAGCTCCAAGGACCCTTGGAGAATACTCAGCCCAATCTTTCATCTCATCAGATGAGAAGAAAGCCGAGATGTACTATGTGACTCACTCCAGAACCTCAAGCTAGTCAATGCAAAACTAGGGCTATGATCCTTATTTCCCAACCCCAGTGTACTAACAGACGCCAACAAGCCATCGGGCAGAAGGCTCTCTTTCCTAAGAATAGGCCAAGCAACATAAGCTAAACAGATTAGTAAAGGTAGGGCTTAACTCTTACCAACTCTAGGCCAGTCCTAACACTATACTCTAAATCTCATAGCATCTAGAAGATCTGTAGAATGTGACTATGAATCTGTGTGAAGGTATGTCAAATGTGAGATTTCCATATACTTACAGTAACATCACTGCTTAAAAGTTTTATGAGACTATTTTCTAATAGTGTATGGAAATGGCAGTGAAAGTGAATTTTTTTTAAAAAAAGTTATCTCTCATATTCTGACTGCCTCCTAAATTCCTATGACAGCCCACAGTGAGATTTGAGGGTTGGGGAGGGGGACATATGCCAGAGGTATGAGTGGAATTAATGAAACAGCCACCTAGTTGAAAGCAGCAAAGCTTCATTTCGGGGAAATAGCTGGTATTATTCACTACTGACTTACCTAAAGAGAAAAACGAACTCTTTATTAAAACATACTCTACAGGAAAAGATGATTAAATTTTCTTACAAACTTGTTATAGGATTTTGCCCAGTCTGCTCTGAGCTCTTACTGACCTGCTAACCCAAGAAGGGGCAGGACAAAGGAAACTTGAGGGAGGAAAGTCTCACCTATCTCTAGTTAACTGATGGTATTGTTTTTGCCTTAGTTTTGGCTTGCCTTGTTTAGTATGGATCTATGAGATTTTAACAGGTTACACAGAGTATATATACAGGAGCAGATAACATTTTTTTTCTTTTTGAAATGGAGTAAATTGCCCCAACTGTTGTTTGATCCTATGCCTTCAGCCTAGCACATGGTAGATGCTCAGTAAATATTTGGAATATTGTGCTTTTCCAGTTTCCTTTTGATCCTTATCTATAATGATGTACAAATTTTATAAAGTATAACCAGAGTAAGCATAGGAGTTAGTCCAGTCTGAATTTTTCTGGTCCCCTGGATGACATTAGAACACCACTGTTATTTCTCATATTAATCTTGCAGGTCATTACTCATTAGTGGGTAGTAAAATCCACTTACAGAGTCAGAGCCAGTCTGTTTTTTAATAAAATTGTATAATTTGGAATAGAAAAATGTATCATATAACAAAACTTTTGTTTCAGACACACATATAATCATTACTGAGGGTTGTAGTCAAAAAAGTTGGAAAACAATTTTTTAAAAGCTCTGCAACAACGTCTAAACTGTAGTTATATATCATCTGCCTCCACTTGTAAAAAACCTCAGAAATTAACTGTCGCTTATTTTTGGTTGTAAGGATTTTAAATGAGAGACCATGCAAAGCACTTAGGCTGGCGGCTCTCAAATAACAAATACCCAGTAAATGCTAGCTAGTTATAGTAGCAAATACAGGAAGATTACTAGAGAATAATTCATTCTAGAAGCATGGGAAGACAGTGGCTGGGACCATGTAAGGAATGAGTAATTTAACTTTTTTTATTCTTCAGAAAAGCTTTATCACAGGCTTTGGCTCACACTCCTTATAATCCTGCACCAGACCAAGTTCCCAGGCTATCTTCTCACCTGCTTCTCTAGTAAGAAGATTATCTCCTCATTTGCTAGGCGCTATTTAGTTTTAATGTATATCCAAACTCATATACTAATCCAGACTCGACCCTCTAATATCCCATAGAGGATAGCCTGATGGGATTGTTAGTTCACATCTAGGCTTAAGGAACGGGTCTAGCCAGACAGCATGTGAGTCATCCTATCAGACATCTTTATCAAGAATCAGAGGCTAGGGACCTCCCTGGTGATGCAGTGGTTAAGAATCCACCTGCCAATGCAGGGGACACAGGTTCAAGCCCTGGAAGCCCGGGAAGATTCCACATGCCACGGAGCAACTGAGCCTGTGCACCACAACTACTGAGTCTGCACTCTAGAGCCCGCGAGCCCCAACTACTGAGCCCTCATGCCACAACTACTGAAGCCCAAGTGCCTAGAGCCCGTGCTCCACAACAAGAGAAGCCACTGCAATGAGAAGCCCGCGCACCACAATGAAGAGTAGCCCCCACTCTCCACAACTAGAGAAAGCCTGCGCACAGCAATGAAGACCCCCTCCCCTAAAGAAAAGAAAGAGAAAAAAAAAAAGAATCAGAGGCTAATGCAAACTACAGGAAAAACAAAGAACCAGCAAAGCAGGAACACAAGAAGAGCTCATCAGTATAGAAACATAATGAAGCATTCTTCTCCAGGTTAGTCATTACAGTAGGTCTTGAGTTTGAAGATGGTGAGCAGATTACAGCCTACAGGGCAAAGAGGTAGGTAACACCTGCTCCAACATTCTGGGACAGCTGAGTCTAAATGCTAACAAGTCTATGGAAACCTGACTTTCACAAGACTTAAAGTCAGCTACCAGCCAGAAATAATACAACAGGAATGACCAGACCCAGAACCAAAATGTACAAAGGAGTTTACAGGACCTACTAAGGAACAAGGAAAAGGACCAGAAAGAACTCGAGTCAGTGCACAAATGAGGCATTCTCAAAAAGAAGTTAGCCCCAGATAGTTCCCATTGGTTCCAAGCCACTGAGGGGAGGATGGGGCACAGAACAATAAACTTAAATACCTCTAACTTCGAGTCAAGTAGAACAGTCTTTCTTCTCAAGACAGGCTGATAAGAAATGCTCAGCCCAGCTCCACATAGTCTGGGGACAGGAGACAGAGCCAGGCAAGGTCAAAAGCAAGATGATTTGAAAACCTTTTAGTGGAGAAGACCAGTTGTAACCTATACTCTTGTGACTTGGAATGGATCTCTTTGCTAAACACTTTCTAAGTTAATAAAAGTTTTCATAGTGTCCTTTTCCTTAGTTTATAACAAATACCTATAAAATACAGATAGTCTCTGTATGGGATCCTGAACAGCAGGGGCCAGAATGAAAAGGAAAATGAAAAGGAAACACTGAGTACACAGATGAAAGAAAGGAGACGGTATCTTTGGCTATTGTTGCTGGTTTCCTCTATTCCCTTTGTTCCCCCCTTAAGGTGATCAGACACTGCTTGATGAAGAAGATTTTACAGAGTGGCAGCCCAAGACACCTCACACAGTGGTCCTGTTTAATTAATGCACATTAATCTACAAGTAAAATTACAGAAAACATCTCTAATTATCACACATCACGGTAAGAGAACGGGGATGAACTAAGGTCATTTTAGCGGAAGGAACGTGAGGTTTGTGCCTCCATTTGGAGTTATCCATTAATCAGTTCATAACTTCTCTGCCCACCAACCACACAGCCTTTCCAGAATGGCCCAGATGTCCCCCTAGAACAGGGCCTTTGCAATTTTTGTCCCTACTACCTAGAATGCTCTCCTGCTACATCCCTTTGAGACCTCCGCCTCAGCTCGAATTACACTTCTTTAGGATACCATAATGGACCTGAGACTGGGTCAGATATTCATCAAGATTTCTCACAGCTGTCATGCTACTCATGTGGTTATTTGTGTCTTTTCCCCCAATGCACTGTAAGCCTTACAAGCACACAAAGTCACTCAACATTATTTTAACAGAACCAACCTGTTTATTTCAATGAAGGACTCATCCAGGTACTTTTACATAAAGAATCACAATTGCTGAATACTCAGTTTTTAATCAATATCAAGAATCTGGGGAAAATATGGGATCACTGCCACAAGTTAGGCTATAGAACAACTTTTATGGACAGAGGCACTCTGCTGCTCATAGAGATGAAGCACACAGGTTGACCTAATGTACCAAAAATTGGAAAAAATTAGTTTTTATTTATTTTCTATTATTAGAATCATTCCTAAACAAGTACATTAAACTAGGCATTTTCACACTTCTCCTCAAACTGTCCTATAAAAATAAACAAAGAATGAAAGAATGGGGCTGCCCATAAAAGATTAAGGGCAGAAATAGGTATGGATTGGGACATAAGTCCCAACAAGTAAAAAAAAGTGTTGTCTTTGTGGTTTTTTCCTCCATGCATAGGAACAATAGAAATTAAAGAGCTGTGGTTTTACTTAGGAGAAAAAAAAAGTACAGATTATATCTATCATACCTGAGGAGGCAAAGAAAAAAGTCATATTCTCAAAGTCCACTTGAGAAAAAAGAGAGAAAGAGAGATAAGAAAAGCAGCATAGTGAGTGAAGGAAATTAACTGAACCTCATCTGGTCTCTATTAGACCATTTTTTCCCCTCCTCTCACCCCACCCCACCAAAATCTTTCTGAAACTCAAAGATTTAATCTCATGACAGCATAATAAAAATGGTCCTTGTAGGGGAGGCTATGCATGTGTAGGAACAAGGATTACATGGGAAATCTCTATACCTCCCTCTCAAACAGCTCTAAAAAAAGTTTTTTAAAGGTACCTGGATCAAGTTAAAGTTGGATAAGTGACATTTAGAGTAGGTAGTTACTTACAGTATACAACAGACCACTCCGCTGCACCAGAGAAAATATGTGTATGCCACCAAGCAGCTTTTCTGGCTCAGGTAAAACCTCTCAGATCACACAGATGGCGACCCTGACAACCACCCAACTGCTTAGTAGGAGTGCAACTTGAAGAAACAGCTAATGCTAAATCTCACTCACTATGAGGCTTGCTATAATTATGAACACTTACACTGGTAACAGTCAATTGTGTTTAACTACATTTGGATCTGTGAGTCTGCTGAACTGTTCTATTAACCATAACATCTGATCTTCTATGGAAATCTAGATGAATTTGCTTAGTCAGGATCAAGCAGAAAAAGTTTCTGTAAGGTAAGAAGTTAACACAAATGGGGACCATTACGGAGCAGTGAGGACGTCTGCAGCAAAGGAAATGATGTCTCTATAAGAACAGAGACATTCTTATTTATTGATCTCTTTCTTCTCCGGTAAAAGAGAAGTGCTCCAAGGAAAGCCATCCCGAAAAGCAACATAGGAAAAAAGCTAGGGGGAAGGAGAACCCTAGAGGTTAACTGCCACCTTCCTATACTGTGTGCTACACTGTGGTATCATCTGGTCTATACTTACTAATCATACAAAATATGATTTTGTGACCTCCCCCCAGATTAGCAACATAAATAATAGGAAATAGCATAAGAAAATAAGGTAAAGAAAGGAAGAGAGGGCTTCCCTGGTGGCGCAGTGGTTGAGAGTCCGCCTGCCGAAGCAGAGGACACGGGTTCGTGCCCCGGTCTGGGAAGATCCCACATGCCGCGGAGCGGCTGGGCCCATGAGCCATGGCCGCTGAGCCTGCGCGTCCGGAGCCTGTGCCACAGCAGTGAGAGGCCCGCATACCGCAAAAAAAGAAAGAAAGAAAGGAAGAGATGTTACAAAGATTCTGAAGTAAACACTCATTAATTCAATGACTCAGAAAAAAATTCTATGGCAATAAAGGTTAGGGCACAGTATAATAATAAAAAAAAGCCAGAAGATATTCTATGCAGGTGTATTTTCTGTAGCTTAGAGATGTGGAAACTAAAATTTAGAGATTAAGTGATTTGCTCTAAGCCGTAAAGATAGCACTAGCACCTACGTCTTCTAATTTCTAACCTCTGGTTTTCTATTGCAGCTTACTAAAACCTGGAAAAGGTTAGGAAAAGCCTGCTGGATCCATAGGTCTAATGATAATAATAACTGTAAACAATAACAACAGTTTTTACTCGTGGCTTAAATTGTGTACATTCTAACAAACAGAAAGTCCTTTCACAAGCCTCCTACCAATGTGTAGCATATGTAATAGGAAAACCTGACAACACTATTTCTGCTACTAAATTGGCCATCAGTTGTGGCTATTCAGTCTACAGGGTCCTTTAAGACAATATCTGTCTTATAAGGTTCAGACACCAACAACCACCAAAGAGGGGAACTGGAAACCAGCGCTTGGGTGCCTCTCTTTTGTCACCATCACTTACCTTGATGGGTACTTCAGTGAGTAGGCAGCACCCAGGAACCCACCCAGGTTGTGTCCAAGCAAAATCATTTTGTCCAATCCTAATGCACATCTCCACTCTTCAATGGATTCCACAAACTGATTCTCTACTTCTTCTGCATCACTGTCAAATCTGGGTCGGCTACTTCGTCCAAAGCCCAGCAGGTCAAAAGCATAGACAGGTCTATTGGTGCAAAGATCTCCAAAATTCAGTGCCCAGAGTCCAAGACCTCCTCCAAAACCATGGAGGAGGACAAGTGGAGTCTTATTTGAAATATTATGAGAAAGCTTCAGTGTCCATATTTTATTTCCATTAGATATACGAACAGGTCCTTTTTTGTATGTGCAGGGGACACCTAATGGAAACATAAAAGAGAAATTCTGCTTAGTGTCACTACTTCTGAGAAGGGGAGTATTCTCAGAGCAATCAGAAATTAATAATTTAGAAACCATCTGGTATTCATTTATATGAGTTTAGCCTTTATTATATCAGCCCTAAAAAAAAAGTGCACATTTTATTGAAGCAATTATTTTTTTCTTTAATTTTATTTATTTATTTGTTTGTTTACTTCTTCATTGTGGTGCACAGGCTTCTCATTGCAGTGGCTTCTCTTGCTGCAGAGCACGGGCTCTAGGTGAGCGGGCTTCAGTAGTTGTGGCATGCAGGCTCAGTAGTTGTGGCATGCAGGCTCAGTAGTTGTGGCTTGCAGGCTCTAGGGTGCAGGCTCAGTAGTTGTGGTGCACACACTTAGTTGCTCCGCAGCACATGGGAGCTTCCCGTACCAGGACTCAAACCCATGTCCCCTGCACTGGCAGGCGGATTCTGAACCACTGCACCACCAGGGAAGTCCCAAAGCAAGTATTTCTTAATTACCATATTTTACATCTTGGTGGTAAGATCTATCTCAGACAAGTCTCAAGCAACTGTGGCCTAGGTTTTCTGGCAAGTCATGTCAGCTCTTTGGACTTCTTTCCATATCTATCAGTTGAGGGTACTGGAGTGGAACTTAGTGGCTGCTGAATCCATTATTTTAAAGTCTCTAGCTTTACAGACAATAGAATACTACCTTGTATGTGTAGAACACTTGAAGATTAAGCATTGAACGTTGAACTCAGACTCAAAAGAAACATTTTTCCCTAAAACATCATCATGAATTTAGGGAAGAATTAACATGTATTAAACACATAACTGAAATCTTAAGTCATCATAATGTTTAGTAGAAAAAGATGGCAGGAACTCCTCAGCATGAGGTGCCAGGTAGTCTGAGTTCGTATCCAACAATCTCTCTAGAGAAAGCAAATAATCACAATTTTGTAGATAAAAAATCTTTCTTGCCCTCAATGCTACAGGACTAAATACTTTAAATCTCCCCCAAAACTGACTAAAGATGAAACTTATTTGAAATTCTTTTACATTAAATTATCAACTGAATAGCTACACTTAAGATATATCTTAATTATTTGTGCATATACATCTGCAGTGGACAAACACGGAGAACCGGGAGTTTCTGCCCTTTAACCAAATAATCTCCAGTTTTGTACCCACATAGTGGCAGAGGGGAAACCCAGCATTTGCTCAGAATATTAACAGAGCCCAGAGTGAGTGGAAATGACACCAGTTTAGAAAAGGAGGTGATCCGGTACTAGTGCCAAGCCAAACCACATTCTGAACATAGATGTCTGCACATTCCCATAAAAACGATCTGTGACCTCTATGAGAGAGCTCACCCCACTGTATTAGCTGCTTGCTTCTATGTCTGATATTAAAGCAGGGGCCAATTCTCACTCCTATTTGCATCCCTAGAACCCAGCAGTAGGAAATCAGTATGTCTGTTAAACACATGAATTGAGTATCTAGCACCCTTTTTTTTAATCTCCTGACAAGAATTTTTTCTTTTAGTAAATCACAATGACAACTTTGCCAGCTTTGTAGAGAACAAGATTACCCAAACATACAGAGTAGAAATCCATTTGCATGTTAAAAATCCAAATAAGATGGCTAATTGTCCCCTTCTTTGGATATATCCCGTTATGGTCACTTACTCCTGAATCATTCAAATGCACAAACAAAATTCATTTGTGGCAGAGAGTATGAAAAACAGGTGTGGACAAGTATATGCACAAATATACATAATAATCATGTATGTGCACTGCACCACTTAAGCTCTTCCTCTAAACAAAATTTCACAGTAAACACCTTTACTTGAAAGTATACCCACAGATATCTGGGAACACTCTGACAGTAAAAGTGTGGGTAAATTTCAGTGCTCACAAGAAACAAAAAAGATAAAGGTTTCCACACTACTATAAATGTAGACATAAAGAATCCTAGAATACTAGACTAAGGATCACCCCGCCCACTCCTCTTATGGGCAAAAACTAGGAAGGTGAGAAAAGGAACTTGCCCAAGACGCTGTAACCCCTGGACTGCAGCCCTGCGCCTAGAACAGGTTACCTGGATGTAGTCGTATGTGTTCTACTAGACAAGGCTACTTGCTCTGCGATATGTGTTCTACTAGACAAGGCTACTTGCTCTGCCTGCTCTCAGAGCAGTCTGCGGACCTCTGGTGAGCCACAGATCCTTTCAGGAGGTCTCACGAGGTCAAAACTATTTTCATAACAATCTAAGACTTTATTTGCCTTTTTCACTCTCATTCTCTGATGGGTATACAGTGGAGTTTTCCAGAGGTCACATGATAAGTGACTACCAACAGTCTGAATGCAGAAGCAGATATGAGAATCCAGCTGCCTTACATTAAGCCAGATATTAAAGAGGTGTAAACTTGTAAACAATGTTACTCTTTTCACTACATTTGTTTAGAAAGCAGTTATTTTTAGAAAACATGTTATTTATTTTAACCTGCAATGGGTTTATTACTATTGTTTTAAAATAAATTAATAAGTTGACATATTTTGAATTATTCAGCTTTAATTTTTTTTTTTTTTTTTTTTTGGCGGTATGCGGGCCTCTCACTGTTGCAGCCTCTCCCGTTGAGGAGCATAGGCTCCGGACACGCAGGCCCAGCGGCCATGGCTCACGGGCCCAGCCGCTCCGCGGCATGTGGGATCCTCCCTGACCGGGGCACAAACCCGTGTCCCCTGCATCGGCAGGCGGACTCCCAACCACTGCGCCACCAGGGAAGCCCTCAGTTTTAATTTTTAATACAGTAAATATTGATAGCTATAACCTCTAAACAAAGTTCCTTGGGGTACTTCCTAATTTAAGAGTATAAAAGGGACTCAAGACCAAAAAGTTTGAGAACCCTTGACTTCTTCCCACACTTATGTACTTACTGATGACACGTAAAAGGAAAAAAAAGTTCTTTTGCCAACAACTAACACACAACAGAATCTGATCTTCAGTTTCAAGGCGATGCTTTATATTGGACCTATTTTAGTAAATGGCTCAGTTAACTTATAAGAAGAAAACCTTACATTTTAAAATTTTCTCTTCAGCTTCTTTAAGGTGTGATGTTGACGAAGGACACCATGTGGGAAGCCAACCAGTTAGCCATCCTGACCTGGAGCATCAAAAACAAAATACAAATAAGTGAGTTAATGCTCTTCTCAACTCCCAACTGTTACATAGGGAGAAGAAAAGCAGAATAGAAAGTATACTGTCCGTGTGACGAGGAAGCTATCTGTATGTGACAAATTCACCTAATAGGTACAAAGCATTGTGATAAAATACTGGGATACAGATACCTTCAACCTGAGAACCTACAAGTAGATCTCCAAGTCCATCTTACCTTCATGGATAGTCAGATTCCACATAATCAAGCAGAGACTAAAAATGGGCAGAACAAGAAAAGACAAAAAAGGCATTCCACCACCCCACTGCAAGACACTTTCTTATCAGGGTGGAAGTACAAAAAAGTTAAAGACCATGAGTATGATCATTTCAATGGCAGGTTCACAGCAAGTACAAAATATACCTACTGTGAGGGCTGAGAGAAGAGACGTCTTATTAAAATATGAGATTTTTTTTAAAGCTTCAAATCTCATGGTTAAGTGTAGAACACACCCCTAATACAAATGCAGAGGATGAGCTCATGTCCAATCTACCTAGCATGAATGGTTAACTTTTAAAAGCTTTGGATTCCAGCAAACAGTAGATGATAAGAAGGCCCCAGGCATCTGGCAGAAGACAGGGAAACAAAGAGAACAAGGAAGCAGGCCTTGCGCAAGAGGAGACAAAAGGCATGGGGAGGCTGGAACTGACACACTTTGCTCTTAGCCAACCAAGGAGAGGGTGAGCCTTCAACTCCTGGTCTAGCAGCAGACCCCAGGCATATCCTAACAATCTGAGATAATGCAGGGCATTAGCAGTCATCTGACAGTTAGCAAGCGCTCAGCATATGGCCAGTATCACTTAAAGTGAGAACTTTCTCATCAAAGAGAAAATGAATTAAAGAAGAAGAGAAGCCAACTACTGCAGAGTCCAGATGAGAGGTAAGAGCCAGAACGAAGGCTTTGGCAACAGGAATGGAGACAAGAAGATGAGGAATATTTAAAATTAAACAGGGGGCTTCCCTGGTGGCATAGTGGTTGAGAGTCCCCCTGCCAATGCAGGGGACACAGGTTCGTGCCCCAGTCCAGGAAGATCCCACATGCCGCGGAGTGGCTGGGCCCGTGAGCCATGGTCGCTGAGCCTGCGCGTCCAGAGCCTGTGCTCCGCAACGGGAGAGGCCACAGCAGTGAGAGGCCCGCGTACCGCAAAAAAAAAAAAAAAAGAATAGCTGTGAAAAGAGAAATGTGCTAAGTTCTAAATGCGCTGATACAGCATCTACCTTTTCTAAGCTTTGTAGGCTCATCCTACTGCATTTCCCTTCCCTGTAAAATTTCTCTGGGCATTATGTATAACAGGCGCTCAATAAATAATGTTTGCTGAATGATTAAGTCACTCACAAACCAAGGTACTCTCAGTCCAAGCTACACCCATTTCACAGATGTGAACACTGAGGTTCAGAAATGCAGGCCCAAGAGTATTCAGCTAGTAAGTGACATAAGCAGAGATGTGACCTGAATTCTGAGTGACTTCAAAACACTTTTTATCTCAGGTGACTACCTTCCTTAAAATGTCTGAGGAGTTGTCAGAATAAAATCACATTCCTTAAATCTGCACAGAAGATGCTTTACAATCCATCCACAGGTTACTTCGCCCCATCTTGTCTTTTCACATTGTACTTGTTTTTTTTTTTTGCGGTACGCGGGCCTCTCACTGTTGTGGCCTCTCCCATGGTGGAGCACAGGCTCCCGACGCGCAGGCTCAGCGGCCATGGCTCACGGGCCCAGCCACTCCACGGCATGTGGGATCTTCCCGGACCGGGGCATGAACCCGCGTCCCCTGCATCGGCAGGCGGACTCCCAACCACTGCGCCACCAGGAAAGCCCCACGTTGTACTTTTTCAATACCTCATAACTCCCAAAATTTCATGTTATTTTATGCCTCTATGGCTTTTCCCTCTGCCCAGAATACCTTGCCTTTTCTGAGATACTGTCCCTGATCCTGATGCCAAGAGCACAGGTGATTAGTCAGTCCTCTGGCCCTTGTTACAGGTATAGTTACTATTGCTGTGGTTACTTGTCTACTATTTATCTGCCCTACTGCACTCTGAGCACAATGAATACTAAACCCACGTTAAAAGTCATTCGTATATTGCCAGTGCCAAACACACTAACCGGCTTGTGGCCACGTGAGTGCCTGGTAACTGTGTGTGTGAAATGAAGGCCTTGGTCAAATGAAATACAAGAAGCGGATGGAGGAAGGCAAATGAGGTTCATTTCTATAGGCAGAGAGCACTTACAGTTCCACTAGTTCTTTATTAGGTGACAGGATATGGGCAAGATGTGGGCCTGAAACCCCCCCAAAACAAAACAAACAAATGTCAACGCAAAAAGATCAGTCAAGAAAAGGGTAATCAATAGAATGAACAATTTAGGAAGGTGATGAAAAGCACTGTAACTCACATTTTTTCTCATATATATTTTTCCTTTTTATCTGCTAGTCAACTTTCTTCTTGTCTCTTTATCTTCAGATGTAAAAACTTCCTAGTAAGGTCCGTAAGTAAGCATGTATATATGTATGTATGTATGCATGTACACACAAACACAGGATTAAAGGACAGGACTATAAGCAGATGTATTTGGTCAGGTTTTCATGGCATGTGGGTTATACTATGGAGATATTATGTGAATAAAAGAATGTCAGGGTTCCAGTTCAAGATGGAAGATCCTGATCTCACCTCCTCCACACTCACACTGAAATCTACAGCTACACATTCAACAATTTCCTCTGACAATAACCTAAAAACTGGCAGAGCAAGGCCCTCCACATCACCCAAACCAGAGAGAAACCACACCGAAGCAGGTAGGAAAGGCTGAGACACAATCTCACAATAAACCCCACCCTGGTGCAGCGACCCACAGTCGGGAGGGAACTCAAAACCCAGAGCTTCTCCCTGAGGAGCAAAGGGCTCATAACCCACATTGGGCACCCCAATTTTTAAGACTGGCAGCTGAAAGATGAGCCCCCAAAATGTCTGGCTTTGAAGACCAATGGGGCTCAAGCCCATGAAACACATGGGGTGTGGCAAATCGAGGAATGGCTCTGAAAGGGCTTGTGTGCAGACTCACCTGCACCAGGGCCCAGCACAGAAGCAGCCTTTTGAAATCACCCAGGCTTTACGTGAAAGAGACTAATTTCCTAATTTTAAAGCAATGGCCGAAGCAGCAGGGGCCTGCTGGGATGCTCTCCAGGGATGGAGACTGGTGGACACCATCTTCCTGCTCCCCCTCTGCCATTTTATGTTTGGTGACCCAGTTTTTATGTTTGCTACCCAGAGGACACCCCTTGATCACCTGGCTCTGGCAGTCAGAGGGGCTTGTGTTCCTGGGTCCCATGGGACTGTAACAATCAGAGAGACAGTTCTTGGCAGACTGCCACTCTCAGGACACCACACAGACAGTTGACAGAAACACTTCCCTAGTCTCTCTGAGAAAGTGGCCTATTTGTTTGTCCAGGAGTTTTGGCCTTAGAAGCAGGTTTCTGGTTTGGCACACATTAACGACTACAGAGGTGCTTTCATGGAACAGAGGCTGGGAGATGCCATTTTGCACTCACCCTCTGCCTTGCTATAGCTCACCAATATCTCCCAGAAAGGAGCTTGTGTACTCCTCTGGAGCCCTGATTTGTGCGACTGCTACCCAAGCGACGCATCCAAACCTGGAGGCCAGCAAGGCTTACGGTTGTGGTCCCACAGCAATATATATATATACACATATTTGCATTATTTAAAAACTGATACCTAAGGTTTTGGCTTCCATTCAGCCTGAATCTAGGTGCTGACTGAGATACTCCCCTTTGGGACACTGGCCTTGGCACATCCTCAACTACTGGGAACCAGTAAAAATAAAATAAGCTTCTTGGACAATCACAAAGGTTTGAAAGACACGAAGAGCTAGGGCAGGGTTAAACAATAAGGTTTATCTCCTATGGTCAACCCTTTAAGACTGGGAGAAGTGGTTGTTTTTCATCTATTGCACAGAAACCAACAGAGAATCAAGCAAAATGAAGAAACAGAGGAATGTGTTCCAAACAAAAGAACATGATAAAACCCCAGGAAAAAAGAAAAAAAATGCTAATGAAACAAAGATAAGTAATTTACCTGATAAAGAGTTCAAAGTAATGGTCGTAAAGATGCTCACTGAACTTGGGAGAATAAACATGGTGAGAATTTTGACACAGAGACAGAAAATACAAGAGAGTTCCACACAGAAATCACAGAACTGAAAAATATGAACTAAAAAATACACTAGATTTGGGAATTCCCTGGCAGTTCAATGGTTAGGACTTGGCTCTCTCACTGCAGGGGCCCGGGTTCAATCCCTGTGCAGGGAACTAAGATCCCAAAAGCCACACAGTGTAGCCAAACAAACAAACAAAACAAAACACTAGGTGAGTTCAACATCAGACTAGATAAAGCAGAAAAAAAAGGATCAATGAACCCAAGACAGGGCAGAGGAAATCACCCAAACAGAGCAGGAAAAAGAAAAAAGAATGATAAAAAAAAAAATAAAGATACCATAAGGGACTTGTAAGAAAACATCAAGCTGAGTAATATTCACACTTTAGGGGTCCCAGAAAAAGAAGAGAGAGAGAAAAGGGCAGAAAACTTATTTTAAGAAGTAAGGGCTGAAAACTTGCCTAACCTGGGAAAAGAAAAAGACATCCAGATCCAGGAAGCCCAGAGAGTTCCAAATAAGATGAACCTAAAGAGACCCACACAAAGCACATTATAATTAAAATGCCAGAAGTTAAAAACAAGGAGAGAATCTTAAAAGCAGAAAAAGAAAAATAATTTTTTATACATAAGGTACCTCATAAGTCTCCCAGTTGATTTTTCAGCAGAAACTGCAGGACAGAAGGGAGTGGCATGATATATTCAAAGTCATGAAAGAAAAAAAATTTCGAACCAATAACACTTTAACCAGCAAAGTTATTCAGAACTAAATAAGAGGTAGAGTTTTCCATACAAGCAAAAGCTAAAGGAGTTATCACTACTAAACCAGCCTTACAAGAAATGTTAAAGGGATTTCTTTAAGCTGAAAAAAAGCAGCACTAATTACTAAGCAGAAAACATATCAAAGTATAAATCTCACTGGTAAAGGTAAATATACACAAAGGTAGTGCACTAACCACTACTGAAACTAGTATGAAGATTAAAACACAAGGGACTTCCCTGGTGGGACAGTGGTTAAGAATCCACCTGCCAATGCAGGGAACACGGGTTCGAGCCCTGGTCCAGGAAGATCCCAAATGCCGCAGAGCAAATAAGCCCGTGCGCCACATCTACTGAGCGTGCACTCTATAACCCGCGAGCCACAACTACTGAGACCATGTGCCACAGCTACTGTAGCCCGCACACCTACAGCCCCATGCTCCACAAGAGAAGCCACCGCAATGAGACGCCCATGCACCGCAATGAAAAGCCCACGCACCGCAACGAAGAGTATCCCCCACTCACCGCAACTAGAGGAAGCCCGCATGCAGCAACGAAGACTCAACACAGCCAAAAATAAGTTTTAAAAAAAACAACAAATAAATTTATTTTAAAAAAAGATTAAAAGGCAAAAGTAGCTAAATCAAGTAAACAACCTAACTTTATACCTCAAGAAAAATCTCGAGTAAACAACATAACTGTACACCTCAAGGAACTAGAAAAGGAAGAAACAAGGCCCAAAGTTAGCAGAAGGAGGGAAATAACAAAGAGAAAAAATAAGTGAAACAGAGACTAAAACGACAATAGAAAAGATGAGTGAAACCAAGATTTGGTTCTTTGAAAAGATAAAACTGACAAACCTTTAGCTAGACTCACTCAAAATCAAAAATGAAAAAGGAAGCATTACAACTGACAGTACAGAAATACAAAGAATAATAAGCTACTATGAAAAATTATATGCCAACAAATTGGACAACTGAGAAGAAATGGATAAATTCCTAGAAACATACAACCTTCCAAGACTGAATCATGAAGAAACAGAAAATTTAAACAGAATGATGACTAGTAAAGAGATTGAACCAGTAGTTTTAAAACTCCCTACAAAGAAAAGTAAGAGACCAGACAACTTCACTGGTGAATTCTACCAAACATTCAAAGAAGAATTAATACCAATCCCTCTCAAACTATGCCAAATAACAGAAAAGGAGCAACACTTCCAAACTCATTTTACAAGGCCAGCATTTCTCAATACCAAAATAGACAAGGACACCACACAAAAGAGAAAATTACAGGTCAATATCACTGATGAACATAGATGTAAAAATCCTCAACAAAATGTAAGCCAACTGGATTCAACAATACGTATATTAAAAGGATCACATACCACGATCAAGTGGAGTTTATTCCAAAGATACAAGAATGGTTCAACAATCGCAAATCAATGTGATATACCACATGAATAAAATGAAGGATAAAAATCATATGATCAAGAGAGACCTTCAAGAAGGTGGAGGAGGGCTTCCCTGGTGGCGCAGTGGTTGAGAGTCCGCCTGCCGATGCAGGGGACATGGGTTCGTGCCCCGGTCCAGGAAGATCCCACATGCCGCGGAGCGGCTGGGCCCGTGAGCCATGGCTGCTGAGCCTGCACGTCCGGAGCCTGTGCTCCGCAACGGGAGAGGCCACAGCAGTGAGAGGCACACGTACCACAAAAAAAAAAAAAAAAAAAAAGAAGGTGGAGGAGTAAGACATGGAGATCACCTTCCTCCCCACAAATACATCAAAGATACACCTACATGTGGAACAACTCCTACAGAACACCTACTGAGCGCTGGCAGAAGACTTCAGACTTCCCAAAAGGCAAGAAAATCCCCATTTACCTGAGTAGTGCAAAAGAAAAAAGAAAAAACAGAGACAAAAGAATAGGGACGGACCTGCACCTCTGGGAAGGAGCTGTGAAGGAGGAAAAGTTTCCACACACTAGGAAGCCCCTTCACTGGCAGAGATGGGGGGTGGGGGGGGGAAGCTTCGGAGTCACAGAGGAGAGTGCAGCAACAGGGGTGCAGAGGGCAAAGCGGAGAGATTCCCACAGAGAGGATCAGTGCCGACCAGCACTCGCCAACCTGAGACGCTTGTCTGCTTACCCTCCAGGGCAAGTGGGGGCTGGGAGCTGAGGCTTGGGCTTTGGAGGTCAGATCCCAGGGTGAGGACTGGTGTTGGCTGCGTGAACACAGCCTGAAGGGGGCTAGGGTGCCACAGCTAGACAGGAGAGAGTCTGGGGAAAAGTCTGGACCTGCCAAGGAGGGAAGAGACCACTGTTTTGGGGGTGTGCGAGGAGAGGGGACTCCTTCCCCGTGTGCCCACAGAAGGCAGAGTACCGCCTAAATGAGCTCCTGAGATGGGCGCCAGCCACAGCTATCTGCTCATATCCCAGATACAGGCATGAAACGCTAATGCTGCTGCTGCCACCAAAAATCCTGTGTGCCAGCGCAGGTCACTACCCACACACCCCCGGGAGCCTGTGCAGCACACCACTGCCAGGGTCCCGTGATCCAGGGACAACTTCCCCAGGAGAACACACGGTGCACCTCAGGCTGTTGCAATGTCATGCTAGCCTCTGCCGCCACAGGCTCGCCCCACATTCCAATTATGACTACCGTACCCCTCCCTCTCCCTGATCTGAGTGAGCAAGAGAGCCCTAATCAGCCGCTACTTTAACCCCCTCCAGTCTGGGCAGGGAACAGATGCCTGAGGGCAACCTACACACAGAGGCAGGGTGAAAACCAAAGCTGACCCCAGAAGCTGAGCAAAAAAGAAGAGAAAGGGTAACTTCTCCGTGCAGCCTCAGGGTTAGCAGATAAAACCCCACAATCAACTTGATGAACCCTGCAGCTGTGGAATACCTGAATGGACAACGAATATTCCTAAAACAGAGGTGGTGGACTTTGGGAGCAACTGTAGACTTGGGGTTTGCTTTCTGCAACTGATTTGTTTCTGATTTTTATGTTTATCTTGGTTTAAGTTTTAGTGCTTGTTATCATTGGTGGATTTGTTTATTGGTTTGGTTGCTGTCTCTTATTTTTTTATTTTACTGTTTATTTTCTTTCTTTTTTCTTTTTTTTCTTCCTTTCCTTCTGAACTGTGTGGCTGGCAGGGTCTTGGTGCTTCACCCGGATGTCAGGCATGAGCCTCCAAGGTGGGAGAGCTGAGTCCAGAAGACCACCAGAGATCTCCCGGCCCCACATAATATCAATTGGCGAGAGCTCTCCCAGAGACTCTGTCTCAACGCTAAGACCCAGCTCCACCCAACAGCCAGCAATCTCCAGTGCTGGACACCCCATGCCAAACAACTAGCAAAACAGGAACACAACACCACACGTCAGCAGAGAGACTGCCTAAAGTCATACTAAGTTTGCAGACACCCCAAAACACACCACCAGACATGGCCTCGCCCACCAGAAAGACAAGATCCAGCCCCAACCACCAAAACACAGGCACCAGTCCCCTCCCCCAGGAAGCCTACACAAGCCACTGAACCAACCTCACCCACTGTGGACAGACACCAAAAACAATGGGAACTACGAACCTGTAGGCCGTGAAAAGGAGACCCCAAACACAGTAAGTTAAATAAAATGAGAAGAAAGAGAAATATGCAGCAGATGAAGGAGCAAGGCAAAAACTCACCAGACCAAACAAATGAAGAGGAAACAGGCAGTCTACCTGAAAAAGAATTCAG
The DNA here is from genome assembly GCF_003676395.1 of Aethalodelphis obliquidens. Lineage (NCBI taxonomy): Eukaryota > Metazoa > Chordata > Mammalia > Artiodactyla > Delphinidae > Aethalodelphis > Aethalodelphis obliquidens. The sequence goes on from NW_020838006.1 coordinate 10,585,139, forward strand.
AGTAAGGACAGTAAAGATGATCCAACATCTTGGAAAGAAAATGGAGCAAATACAAGAAACGTTTAACAAGCACCTAGAAGAACTAAACAGCAAACAAACAATGATGAACAACACAATAAATGAAATTAAAAATTCTCTAGAAGGAATTAATAGCAGAATAACTGAGGCAGAAAACAGAGAAGTGACCTGGAAGATAAAATAGTGGAAATAACTGCTGCAGAGCAGAATAAAGGAAAAAGAATGAAAAGAATTGAGGACAGTCATAGAGATCTCTAGGACAACATTAAACACACCAACATTCAAATTAGAGGGGTTGTAGAAGAAGAAGAGAAAAAGAAAGGGCTTGAGAAAATATTTGATGAGATTACAGTTGAAAACTTCCCTAACATGGGAAAGGAAATGGTCAATCAAGTCCAGGAAGCATAGAGAGTCCCATACAGGATAAATCCAAGGAGAAACACACCAAGACACATATTAACCAAACTATCAAAAATTAAACACAAAGAAAAAATATTAAAAGCAGTAAGGGAAAAGCAACAAATAACATACAAGGGAATCCCCATAAGGTTAACAGCTGATCTTTCAGCAGAAACTCTGCAAGCCAGAAGGGACTGGCAGGACATATTTAAAGTGATGAAAGGGAAAAACCTACAACCCAGATTACTCTACCCAGCACAGATCTCATTCAGATTCGATGGAGAAATCAAAACCTTTACAGACAAGCAAAAGTTAAGGTAATTCAGCACCACCAAACCAGCTTTACAACAAATGCTAAAGGAACTTCTCTAGGCAGGAAACACAAGAAGGAAAAGACCTACAAAAACAAGCCCAAAACAATTAAGAAAATGGTAACAGGAACATACATATTGATAATGACCTTAAATGTAAATGGACTAAGTGCTCCAACCAAAAGACACAGACTGGCTGAATGGATGCAAAAACAAGACCCATATATATGCTGTCTAAGAGAGACCCACTTCAGACCTAGGGACACATACAGACTGAAAGTGAGGGGATGGAGAAAGATACTCCATGCAAATGGAAACCAAAAGAAAGCTGGAGTAGCAATTCTCATATCAGACAAAATAGACTTTAAAATAAAGACTATTACAAGAGACAAAGAAGAACACTATGTAATGATCAAGGGGTCAATCCAAGAAGAAGATATAACAATTGTAAATATTTATGCACCCAAGATACGAGCACCTCAAGACGTATGGCAAATGCTAACAGCCATAAAAGGGGAAATCAACAGTAACACAACCACAGTAACACAATAACAGCCATAAAAGGGGATATCGACTTTAACACCCCCACTTCCACCAATGGACAAATCATCCAAAATGAAAATAGACAAACACAAGCTTCAAATGACACATTAGACCAGATGGACTTAATTGGTATTTATAGGACATTCCACCCCAAAACAATAAAATACACTTTCTACTCAAGTGCTCATGGAACATTCTCCAGGATAGATCATATGTTGGGTCACAAATCAAGTAATTTTAAGAAAACTTGGTAAATTTAAGAAAACTGAAATCATATCAAGTATATTTTCTGACCACAATGCTATGAGACTAGATATTATGAGAAAAAAACTGTAAAAAGTAAAAACACATGGAGGTTAAACAATATGCCACTAAATAACCAAGAGGTCACAGAAGAAATCAGAGGAAATCAAAAAATACCTGGAAACAAATGACAACAAAAACATGACGACCCAAAACCTATGGGATGCAGCAAAAGCAGTTCTACGAGGAAAGATTATGCAATACAATCCTACCTCAAGAAACAAGAAAAATCTCAAATACACACAACTACTGAGCCCACGTGCCACAACTACTGAAGCCCGCGCACCTAGACCCTGTGATCTGCAACAAGAGAAGCCACAGCAATGAGAAGCCCGCACACCGCAACAAAGAGTAGTCCCCGCTCGCCACAACTAGAGAAAGCCAGCGTGCAGCAACGAAGACCCAACGCAACCAAAAATAAATTAATTAAAAAAAATATATATATATGTAAAGAATTCATACAACTCAATAGCAAAAAACAGTCCAATTAAAAAATGGGCAGAGGATTTGAATAGACTTTTTGCCAAAGACGACATACAGATGGCCAACAGACATGAAAAGATGCTCAACGTCGGTAACATCAGGGAAATGTAAATTAAAACCACAATGAGATATTCCCTTACACTGGTTAGAATGGCTATTACCAAAAAGATAAGAAATAACAAGTGATAGAGAGGATATGGAGAAAAGGGAACCCTTGCACACTGTTGCTGCTGGAAATGTATAATGGTGCAGTCATTATAGAAAACAGTATGAAGGTGCCTCAAAAAATAAAACTACCATAGGATCCAGCGATTCCACTTCTGGGTATTTAACTGAAGAAAACAAAAAAAGTAACTTGAAAAGATATATGCACCCCCCATGTTCACTGAAGCATTATTTACAATGGCCAAGATATGGGGAAAAAAACCTAAGTGTCCATCAACAAATAAATGGATAAAGAAAATGTGTATAATACACAAAATATATACATAATGGAACAGTATTCAACCATAAAAAAAGAATGAAATATTACCATTTGCACAACATGGATGAACCTAGAGGGTATTATGCTAAGTAAAATAAGCAGAGAAAGACAAATTCGTATGATCTCACTTATATGTGGAATCTTTCAACAACAATAAACTCAGAGATAAAACAAACTGGTGGTTGCCAGAGGTGGAAAATGGGTAAAATGGGTGAAGGGGGTCAAAAAGTAAGAGCTTCCAGTTACAAATAAAGTAAGTTATGGGGATGTAATGTACAGCATGGTGACTATAGTTGATACTGTACTGCATATCTGAAAGTTGCTAAGAGAATAAATCTGAAAAGTTCTCATCACAAGAAAAAAATTCTGTAACTATGCATGGTTAACTAGACTTACTGGGATGATCATTTTGCAATATATAAAAATATCAAATCATTATATTATACCCCTGAAACAAATATATGGTATATGTCAATTATGTCTCAATAATAAAAAAAGAATGATAGAACAGAAGATCCATAATAGCCTACATTATAATAAGGCTCTAGTCTAATGTTCTCTGCTGCCAGTTTCAAATCTTCTGAATTAACAGGAGATAAGACCTCTAGGCATCTCTGACAAATGCTACCTGTAACTTATTATCAAGGTATCAAGATAATAGAAAACATTACTACTATTAGTTTATTGTAAATATATAAACTATTTACAAATTATCAAGGAAAAACAACTCAAGCCTTCAGCAACGAAATTTTCAATTTATTCAACAATTTTTTCAATTGTTGAAAACAGCAGTTTAACAGGCAACTAAAAGGAAAGAATCTCATGATCTTTGGAGCTTAAAATAAAAAAAGTCCTTGACAACATGGTCATCAATGTCTATGTTCGGCCACAAATATATGAACTAGTACCTACAGGAAGTTACTTACAACTCAATCTCATCAATTTTTTTCAACAAATATCCCTCAAATAATAGCACAGTTCTTGGCCAAAGAGAATCAGAGATCAGTACAACAACAAATAAAAGTGAAATGAACTATAACCTACTACTGTTCCCACTTACATCATAGACATGTTGGGGCAGAGAAAACACAAATGCAATCTTTGTTTCAGTCTTCAAAAAAAATAATATTAAAAAAAAACTCAGTCTCTGAATACCTACTATGCACAAGGCACTAGAGTTTAAAATGTGATATATCAGCCGGTAATACAAGACTCATGCCTACCTCTACCTATTTACCACTCATCACAAAACCAACTTTCAAAGGATAGGATTGTCTTGTCTATGCATTTTTCCTCTTAGTGACTGGCTTAACTCAAAGAGAAGGGGCAAAACAATGCTTTTATGTTTGCAAGGCTACTGTATTACATTAAAAATTAGGGCTCTTCAACCACAAGAGGCACCAATACTCTCCAAGTTTTTACAGCAGCTTTTTCATCAAAGTAGATAATTTTTTTTTAAGTGGAGCTTTTCTAAAGTATATTTAAACTGAAAAATCTATATTTAACAAAACATAGTAAAATATTTTATTTTCACTGTTAACGGAACTGTAAAGATAACCTCTCCCCTAAGCCACGATAATGTTTCTATCTAATCGGTTTTTGCCTTAACCAGATGACAATGTTTTATATAAACTGCCTTTACTTCTTTCTTAGAGTTATTATTCTACAGGACTGAGTGTTAGCACATAGTAGGTTCAAAGGAACATTTTTAAAGAGTGAAAAGCAAGGGTCTATCTTTTCCACCCTTTAGGTTATCACCCTTTGTTCACTGAGTTCCCACACCTTAGCTTGCAACCTCTATTGCTTCAACCCTCTGAAACAGCAGTCCCCAACCTTTTTGGCACCAGGGACCAGTTTCGTGGAAGACAATTTTTCCATGGACCGGGTGGTGGGGGGGCTGTTCAGGCGGTAATGTGAGCAATGAGGAGCGGCAGATGAAACTTCGCTCACTGGTCCACCGCTCACCTCCTGCTGTGCGGTACCGGTCCACAGCCCGGGTGTTGGGGACCCCTGCTCTAAAACACCCATCCAACCTCACTTCCTGCCTTTGGGGTAAATTGACCTCATCTTCAAAGAAACCCTCTGCCTCTTCCACAAAATCTCCTATGCCATTCAGTGTTGTTCTGCATTTCTAGGCTTAGTGTGTGGAAGACTGGAACTAAGGACATGAGATTGGAAATAAGGACACAGACTGAAGTTTGTCAGATATCCAGCCATACTTCTGAGGTCACAAAAACCAAAGTAAAAATTAAATTTACCAAGGCCATAATACAGTGAACAAGATACAGGGCTGCCTCCTCAGAACTTTGCAAAATACACAGAAAAGCAAAAATTAACTTCTCTAATTTATTTAAGCAGATCAATAAACACCATCATACATTGCTGAGGCCCTAACTTCAGAAGAGAAGAAAAGTGTCAATCGCAATGTAAAGATAAGCCATTCACTACAGGAACTATATCTATCTATGGCATCAGGAAGGCTTACCAATGTGCACCAAAAGGTTTTCTACACTGTCCATTTGTTGAGAACTGACCTCATTAGGAAGGCTGACGATCTAAGCCCTAAAGGATCTTACCAAAAAACTAAATAATCTTGCTTTATAACCTATAACAGATAGAAGGAATCTTTTTAGTGAGCAGACTTCTGAGTAAGAAAAGCTTTAAAACACTACACTAACGGTGGCAACTGTAAGGAAGCCAAACAGGATGTGCTTAGCATACTAACAGAGTTTATTAACTTAAGAATGTGATTTTAAGTATCCCGAGTTTGAGAGATAAAACTGAATATTTTTTCCCTTAACTTTTTTTTAAAATTAATTTATTTTTGGCTGTGCTGGGTCTTTGTTGCTGCACGCAGGCTTTCTCTAGTTGCAGCGAGCAGGGGCTACTCTTTGTTGCGATGCACTGGCTTCCCATTGCGGTGGCTTCTCTTGTTGCGGAGCACGGGCTGTAGGCGCACGGGCTTCAGCAGTTATGGCTCTAGGCGCACGGGCTTCAGCAGTTGTGGCGCGCGGGCTCTAGAGCGCGGGCTCAGTAGTTGTGGTGCACGGGCTTAGCTGCTCCATGGCATGTGGGATCTTCCCGGACCAGGGATCGAACCCATGTCCCCTGCATTGGCAGGCGGATTCTTAAACACTATGCCACCAGGGAAGTCCTCTCTTAACTCTCTATGTAATCTTTTGTTAAAAAAAAATATCTTTAACATTGCACTTGTATCCTAGGACATCAACATGTAAATTGGCTAGTAATTCCTGTTTTGTTCTCTAAGGCATCTGACTATCTATAGTATTACTAAATCTGATTTGCACAATCTGTAAATATTGTGAAACAGTGAAAGAGGTTTCAAAGTATTCTGAAGAAAATATACAGATGTCTGGTCAATTTCCACACACTCTTGGCCACTTAAATAACATTTCTAATTAGGTTATAAGTAAAGAGGATTTCATTATATTACAATTTTGTTTTAAATGGCCTCCCTCCCTATACTGGTACTGTCAAGAGAGAAAAACTATGTTTATTACTGCTCTCTATATAAGCTATTCTAAGCACTCTATGCACAGTAGTCTATCTCATTTAGAGAAACTATGAGGTTTTGATTTTATTATAAATATCCAAATTTATTAGACATATGAATATACACATTCCTCTGAAATAATTCCTCAACCAATGAATGACTGAGAACTTCCAAGCTGAAAATGATAACACACTTGGGCAAATAAAGACCCTCTTTCCTGGGAAATGACTTCTTAAATCCTATCCTGGAAAAGAGGAAGAAAAAAAAAATAGAGTATGTCTCACACAATCATAATTTAAGTGACTAATATGCCATTTTATTTTAAATAAATAATGCTAGTGATTCAAATTATCACAACCATTAGACCAATGACAACACAGGCCCTCTAGTATATTTTAACACGTTAATTAGCATTCTTTTAACTATTTTTCATTTCTAACCTGTAACTTTTACTTTTTTTACTATTATTATTTTCTATTTTTTAAGAAACTTTTATACAATTTTTAAACATTACTGTCCTAACCTGTGACTTTTAAAGACCTAGAGTTGGAGAATTGGTGTTTTAGACATAGCCATGTGCTGGTAATATCTTCCCCCATTTGTTTCCTACCTTCTCAAACACAGTAAACAAGCCATTCTAGAATCAGACACATCATCATCCAACATACATAATTAAAGAAACTACATGTGTACTTTTAGATTTACATTGTTTAATAAATCCAAGTGACATTTTGTGTTAATTCCAAAATAAGTTCATCCACTAGATAAAGAAAATAAAAACTAAAAATCCTAAGTCTCAAACTGAATAATAAGTTTTAATAAAATCATCTTTCTATACAATTTTTTTTTATGATTCACGATCAGGAGTGAGAGATTATAGAACTGTGGAATCAGACTAAATATCTAACTATACAATGTTTCTGAATGGCTATTATAAACAATACAGACTTTAAGGACTCATTCAGAGACACATTTGATTCTGAAATGTATTATTCAGTGTCGTTTTTACTAAGTGTACCATCCATAGGACTTTTTTTTTTGCGGTACACGGGCCCCTCACTGTTGTGGCTTCTCCCGTTGGGGAGCACAGGCTCTAGACGCGCAGGCTCAGCGGCCATGGCTCACGGGCCCTGCTGCTCCGCGGCATGTGGGATCTTCCCGGACCAGGGCACGAACCCGTGTCCCCTGCATCGGCAGGCGGACTCTCAACCACTGCGCCACCAGGGAAGCCCCTACAATCTTTTAAGTTCTTTGTCATAGGATGAAATCTGCATTTGCTGGTCTGTAATTGGCATTTTGGAGAACAGGCAAAACAGTGAAGCATGGTTCCCTGTTGGTTCATCCAAGGTCAAGGAAAAGAATCATATTCCCAACCCCTCCAATATAATTTAAGTTCATGATCCTAATGGCTCAAACTCATCCTAGTCAAGTTCAAACTTTGAATTTCTTATGAATATATCTATTGATGTCCTTTGGATATTTTAGGATTAAAAAATTTAAATCACAAACTGCAAAATGAATAATCAAGTACTAGGTTTTTGATCTTAATATTTGTTTCAGCCTAAGTTTACAACAGTTGAAGTGTTTGATTCTTAAAAATGTATTGAAGCTTTCTATCTGTAAAGCCTCTTTAGGTTCTATCAGACATTTGAATAAGACAAAAGCTTTGTCCTCAATGAGCTGACAAAACAAATATAGAAAACTATACTACAAGACATGGTGGAGATGCCATGAAGAACGTTTTGGAAAATACCATGGACCTTTAGAGAAGGAAGATCACAATCTGTTTTGGGTCAGAGAAAACAACTTGAACCAAGTCATGTGGAAAAGGGAAGTGAGCAAGAAACATGTTCAGGAAACAATGAAAGACACAGCTTGGCCAGAGCCCAGTGCACAGGGAGGAAATAAGATTCCAAAGACAAGAGTCATGCTGCCTGTAAAGGGCTCTGAAGTCAGGCTGAGGACATATAATAAAGTCACTGTGTGTGGCTGTGCTACAAGCAAGACTGTGCCTCTTGGGGGTGTGAAAGTAACGAATAAATTACACTGAAAGCATAGGGACAGAACATATTACTAAAGCCGGCAATAAATCAGAAAAGGGAGTAACGGGGATCTGAACCAGGTGGCCCCCAGGTGACAGTGGGAATGGAAAGGTGATGTTGCACTTAAAATCTACTGCACGTGGTAAAGGAGTTGGTATTTGGAGCAATGAAGGCAGGGGAGGGCGAGTGGGAAGCCGGTGCCACAGTTCTTAATCTGGATGACCAGAAGAAACTAAATACCTAAGTGCCCTAACAAAAATAGGAAGTCAAGGGGAAGAACTGAGATTTTTGTATTGTTAGTTCAGGGGAAGGCGGTGCAAATGAGATTCTGGTCTGGACTTGTTACATTTGAGGAATCAGTTGCAAACATTTGGCACACAGAAACATCACTGAGTACTGAAGAAGGCTCCATCCTGAGGAGATTTCAGCCCTCTCCACAAACAGGATAGTTAAAAGAAGTGTGAGTAAACAAGGCAAAAATGAAAACATAGATGGAGGCAGATTGGAGAATGACTCCATTTAGAGAATGGGGGGGGGCAAATAAAACTAACTACTGATCTCAGGTAAGACAAGAAGCAAAATGTCGGAAGATGGCTCTTATCAGACATTCGCTAGAATGTCTGGTAAGAGTCTCAAAAGGGAGTAGCTATCTTTAGTGTCAAACACTAAAAAGGACCCAAAAAATATAAGTATTGAGAAAAATAAAAGTCCACTGGGATGTGGCACTGAGAAGTTCTGTGATGTTTAATAAGTCAGGAGGTAACGACTTGGAAAGGGGAGATGGTAACAGAGAGGAGTCACTTATCTTAGAAGTCTTTTAAAAGATAGGAGAGTGGACTTCTGTCTCTTATTTCCAAGGCAAAGAAATACAGTAAAACTCTAATGAAATCCTGTAGTGCAAACCCACTGGAGGGGAAAAAAAATCCCTTATTTATTACTATTTGATGATTTCCATGGTGTAAGTACTACCACCATGGCTGATTTCAAGATGCCAATGGTTGGCAAAATTCCTGAAAATTTAGTAATAACTCTGGACCACCACTGCAAACTGCTACTCTGTGGTCTACTCTGCAACTCAGCAATTCCGTGACAGCCTTCCTCTAAACTCACCTGATACTTAATTATTCTCTGGGACAACCTTGCAGCAATTCACAGAAATCTACCCAGCTCTTGTTACATATTGCTTTCTCAACTGTATTACAACTGAAAAGGGTTAGATGTTGAAAGCCAAATGGCTCCCAGGCATGCCTGTCTTCACTAAGAAGGAAACAACAAGAATTACATACTCCAAAAAGCCTTCAGGTGACCTTTTTTATAATTGTTTCCTTTGTTAATGTCATTGTCCCTTATAAATCTGAGATGTCTTGAGAATAGGGAACTTGATTCAAAGACTTCAGTTTTCCCACAATCCACTTGGCTCTTGGGATAGTTCTATTGTTGATCAACCAATTAAAAAAATTTTTAAAGTAAGCTCTGTATCAATGAAGGAATAAGTAACGAAGTATCAGTGGAATAAGCAAAAGAAACATGAACCAAACATCCTAGTAGGCCCAATCGTGGTGAGAGGCAGCAGAGATATGTGACAGCTCCTTAGACTAAATCCAGATACCTAGGGGGCTCCAATCCATCCCTGCTACTTGCTGGTGGGATGCTAGCAGCAGTCCCAGTTGCAGTTCCACCTGAAAAATGGGAACAGTAGTACCTAGCACACAGGGTCGACCTTAAGGTTTAATATGAACACATTAGGGAACACCCAGCAGGAACAGGTACTTACTTGTTACAGTTCACAATGCCATACCAGTTTGTACACTGGACACTGATCAAGTGTATCACCAAGAGCACCAAGGAGGCCCACCTCTAACAAGGGACTGCGGCTGGTTAGCTGCTAAGGATAGTTTATAGTCTGTCCCCAGTGACCTCCTGCTATCACCCAAAACCACAAATTCCTTTCATGGCTGTGCCCTGGACTCCCAAGTCCCACAACAACATGGAGGCCAAAGAGTCCTCCTAAAAGCAATCTGAGAGCCAAAAATGTTGTGACAAAGGAGAGGGTAACAAGCTAACAGGTTCTGACTTGTATTCACACAGCCTGCAGCATCTCACCTCAACAAGGAAGTTCATCAACAAACCAAAATAATGGACCTATTCATCATATAAACAAAACTCAAGAGAAGAACCTAGTTTCTAATATTTCACAACTCTTCCCCTCTGTCATCTTTCCAAATACCCCTGTCTGTCATGATACTTTATATTCCCTTCTGTCATTTAGTTTTTCATATGCTAATTTCTCCTGACATCTGAAATAGAATTGTTGTCAAAATATTAAACATATATGGGGGGTAGCATAGAAGTTTATTTACTTTCCAATCTGAGTGACTGGCCTTGAGAAATAGGGCAATAATGTTCATAGCAATTTAATTTTTCCACTAATTAACTGCTATTCATCTACTGCCAAGTGCATGAAGTTACAGGTAGAAAAGAATAATACAAACAGTATATTCGTATATCAAAAAGTTTCCCATTAGAACCCTCCTAAACTGTTGACGGGAACGTAAATTGGTGCAGCCACTATGGAAAATAGTACGGAGATTCCTTAAAAAGCTAAAAATAGAGCTACCATATGACCCAGCAATCCCACTCCTGGGCATATGTCCAGAAAAGATGAAAACTCGAATTTGAAATGATACATGCACCCCGATGTTCACAGCAGCACTATTTACAAGTGCTGGAAGACATGGAAGCAACCTAAGCGTCCATCAACAGATGAATGGATAAAGAAAATGTGGTATATATATACATTGTGTGTGTGTGTATATACACACACACACACAATGGAATATTAGCCATAAAAACTAATGAAATACGACCGTTTGCAGCAACATGGATGGACCTAGAGATTATCATACTAAGTGAACTAAATCAGAGGAAAACAACTATCACATGATACCACTTACACGTGGAATCTAAAAGAAAATGATACAGATGAACTTATTTACAAAACAGAAGCAGATTCAGACATAGAAGACAAACTTATTACCAAAAGGGAAGGGGGGAGGGATAAATTAGGAGTTTAGGATTACCAGCTACACACCACTATATATAAAATAGATAAACAACAGGACCTACTGTATGGCACAAGGAACTATATTCAATATCTTGTAATAACCTATAATGGAAAAAACCTGAAAAGAATATGTGAATATATATATATATACACATATATACACACTGAATCACTTTGCTATACACCTGAAACTAACACTACATAGTAAATCAACTGCACTTCAATAAAATAAAAATTTTTTAAAAAGCTTCCCGTTAGACATCTGTCCCACCACTTCCATAAAGTTTCCTACACATAGTGTGTCTTCTGAGAAGCAAACGCACACATCTCTCCAGTAACGCCAGAACACTTGGAAGCAAAGGAAGATCTCCATTTGAGAGATTACTGACTCTGAATTTGCTACCCATATCGTGTTAATTTTCTTTCTATAAAGCATCTGTAAATTAAACGTCCTCTGAAAGCTCAAGCCACAGACTCACTCCCCCAGCCCCTTTCCCCCATTCTGGGCTCCTCCTTCCCCCGACACTCCCTTCCCTCTCGCGGCTTCTGGGGTGAACCTGGGCTCGCCATCCAACACTGTCCCGAAGAAGCGCCGCCCCTTCCTCAGGCTCCCGAGACGCTCGGCCGGGTGGCACTTTCGTTCTCGCCCCGGGATGGACCGAGCACAGCGCGAACCTGAGGTCCGAAGCCGCGCTCGGAAGTGGACAGAGTGACTCAGCCGTTTCCCATAACTCGAGTCAGGTGCAGGGACGCCGGTCAGCACTCGCGGGCCGCGCTGGGGGCAGGGCTGGGTCCCCAGCCGTCTCTGCCCAGAAGGAGACCTCAGCGGACGACCAGCCCGGACCGAGTGCCGGGTCACCCCCGCTGCCCGCCCCGCCGAGCCGCTGACACGACCTCGTGGCGGCCCCTCCGCGCGGGGGTCAAGCGGCCTCCCGGCGCTGCCTGGGTCACACTCAGACCCGAAGGGCGCCCGCCGGGGGCAGAGCGAGGCCAGGGCTTCTCCTCCCGGCGCCGCGCGGATTCGCGCCGGGGCCGGACGACAGAGCCGCCGGGCGAGTTAAAGAGTCCTCGGCGCTGCCCGCGCGCCCGAACCTGACGTAGCCCCCGCCACACTTACTTCTCATTAGCGTCCACAGAGTCCACCTCCACCTCCTCAGCCGCCATGGCCGCCGTCGCCGCGCGAGCTTCCGGCTGTACTTCCAAGCCGGCTGACAGGCCGACTGGGAGGCCGGGACCCGCCGCCGCCCTTAAGGCCGCCGCCAGCGTAGGCGTCTGCCGCCCCATCGCGTGACCGGGCGGTGCGGCCGCGCGGTTGCGCGTGCCGGGCCATCTGACCCCCCTTCATCCACCAGTCACGCATGCGTCCTCCCGTCCGACGCGCTCGGGTGTGGGCGCTAGGCGGGGCAGTCAACCTGGGGGAAACGAGACTCGCCCGGCAGAGTTAGGTGGTAACTAACTTCAGTCATAACCGTATTAATGCATCATCCGCTGATATTGATTGTCAGGTGCTGGGCACTGGACAGGCACCTAGCAGTTCCCTGGGGAATGAGGCGCGACCTTGCCCTGAAAGAGTCCATCTAGTATTCGATAGATGCTGCAATAGCGAATGGAAATGCTGTAATGGAGGAGCTGTGTGGCCTGCCGCCGGCCCTTCCTCGCAGGTGGGTGGCCTAGGGGAGAGGGCGACCTTTAGTCAGTTGATATTCACTGATGTGCGGGACACTACTCCAGACCCTGGAGTTACTGTAGTGACCAAAACCAGCAACTCCTGTCCACCCCGCGCTGTGTACACACGGGAGGAGTGTAAAGTGTCGGCGTTTAGGTACTTATGAGTTCTTGAGAGGACATCACTAATGTAAATATCAACACTTCTTGACCTGTTTTCAAGCCTTTTAACCGTCAGATACTACCTGCTTTTGTATTTATATCATTTTCTGCCATTCATTCATTTGTATTTACCGTTTGCCTACTATGTCCCCACTCTGTTCTAGGCGCTTAGAAACAATGGATTGAAGTAGGGCTCACTTCTTTACGGAGCCTACGCTAATATATTACCCTTTATTTTATTTTATTTATTATTATTATATTTTTTTTGCGGTACGCGGGCCTCTCACTGTTGCGGCCTCTCCCGTTGCGGAGCACAGGCTCCGGACGCACAGGCTCAGCGGCCATGGCTCACGGGCCTAGCCGCTCCGCGGCACGTGGGATCTTCCCACACCGGGGCATGAACCCGTGTCCCCTGCATCGGCAGGCGGACTCCCAACCACTGCGCCACCAGGAAAGCCCTACCCTTTATTTTGACGCAGTTCATCCCTCTCCTTCCCTAACTCTCCTCTCTGTCTGCAGCCTCTTTTTCTCTCCTCTGAGTCCCCCTAAACCAGACAGTTTCTATCACTCATCTGACACTCAGATTCTCAGCCTTGTCTACTTGTTGTGGCTTTTTAATGGACATTAATCAGTATTCTTCCAACTACACTGGAAGTTCCTTGAGGGTAGGGATGGTGTCTTCCGTGATTCAGGGGGAAAAAAAGCAACTCATAATCCCTTGGGCATAGCAATAACTAATAAATATTCTTATTGTATTTGATCCAATTCATAAGTATGTTAGGGAAGACTAGGACATATGAAAACACCGTTCCAGGAATTCATGGTGTTGCAATGTGTCTGCAGAAACTGACTCTCGACTATCTCCACCTATCAGACCATATCCATACTGGGGACACCTCTTTCTATATGGGCCAGACAGGTAATTGAGGACTCTGCTGCGTGGAGTACAGTCCCAGCCCTGTGGTACTGAGTCCAGTATCAAAACCTAAGAATATGGCAGCAACTCCTGCAGCACCTTCAGAAACTTGGACTGGCAAGTATGCGCCCTCAAGACTTTGTGGACCTGGAGCCCACTCTCATAGATGCCTATGGCTGCTGCACAGTTTAAAAAAAAAAATCATTGATCCAATGCTGGAGTTTATCCAGAAACTGACAGAGCAGTGCATAGGGCTATGGGATTTCATGATCTTCCCCAACTCTGGGGATATCTCTGCCCAGGCTTCACTTTGCTGCTGGTGGAGGAGCTGTCCTTGACTATGGCAAGAAGAAGTCCAAGCTGGTGTCACCCAGCCCCTGGGTGCTGCCAGCAGTGGAGGAACCCCTGCTGCTCCATTGTGACTGCCACACCACCCTGGAGTTCCTGGACTGTGTCTTCTTGGGAGACAGTGAGACCAACATCTTTTGATGCAACCTGTACCTGGACAGCTCCTCCTATACCACCCTCAGTCACTGCTTGGCCAGACCTCCATCACTGCCTCCCTGTACTTTGGTGGTGCCCTGAGAGCACACCTCCCAGAGTTCCAGGCCAACCTGGTGCCCTCTTTCCAAATCCACTTCTTTTTGAGGACGTACTAACCAGTTACTTTGATTCAGCAGTACTTATGCTGGGGGATCACTTGCGCCTACTTTGAACTCTCTCTCTCATCAGATGGTCAGATGTGACACTCATCGAGGCAAATTCATAAGCCTGCTCTGCCTGCGCTACCCCAGGGCTGTGGCGTCCAAAGAACTAATGCTGCAATTATACCACCAAGACCATTATACCACCATTATACCAGCGTACCATAGAAGGTGATGACTGGTGCCCCACTGGTGTCAAGATTGGCTTTAATTTCTAGCCCCTCAACAGTGATTCTCCAGGAGAAATGCTGAACACCACCACGGCCGTCAGAGAGGGCTGGACCTTTATCACAAGTCTGCCAGGCTAGCACTTGCAAATCAGAATGAGGATAAGGGCATGAAGGATTTTCTGAGGACTTCGATGGCCTTGCTGCCCTGTAAATGTTGATAAAGTGCTGTGATTAAACGGAGTAAGAAAGCAAGTGTGGCAGGGAAATAATAAGGACGTGGGATAGTAAGGGAAAATGATAGCTGGATCCAGGGAAGGGCTGGATACCAGTCAGCTGTATGACCTGGGGAGGTTTGGAATCACATGATTAGGGCTTCTCAGACGCTAACCTGCATCCACACTTCCTGTGGATCTTGTTAAATGGCAAATTCAGCCTCTGTAGGTCTGGGGTGGCGCCTGAGATTCTGTGTTTCTAACTGGCTCCCAGTGATGCCTGTGTCCGGCTGCTAGTCAGCAGACCACCCTTTAAATAACAAAGCTCTCGAGCAGCCCTGTGCACTAGAACTTTCTGCAATCATGGAAATGTTCTAAATCCCCACTTTCCAGTATAGTAGCCATGAGTTACATGTATCTACAGAGCATTTGAAATGTGGCTAGTGTGACCAAATTTTTCATTTTAATTAATTTAACTTTAAAGCCACATGTGGCTAATGCTACCATGTTGGACAGCAAGATGCAGATTTATGAAAATGAGAGTTTGAGACCAGACAATTCCCACGGTCCCATCTGATGTCCTTGTGGTTCCAAGATGTTGTTTTCAAAGTGTGTGTGGAGGGTGAGGATAGGAGTTTGATGAGGGGACGGATGTTAAAGTCTGGAGTAAAGCCTGAAGGGTTGGCAGTTCCACCAAATGGAAAATAGTTTGAGAGTTACCTGTTTAAAATGTAGAATATTTTGTCTTTTTGTACCTAAGTTGTCAAATGTATTGGCATAGGCTCTTTGTAATGTTGCCTAATTATCTTCCTAATGTTGTTAGGCTCTGTAGTGATAGCCTCTCTTCAAACCTGATATTGTTCACTTGTACTTTCTTTTTTACCCCTGGTCAGTTAGCTAAGAATTTATCAATTTTATTAGTCTCAAAGAACCAACTTTTGGTAATTTCATGGATTTTGCTTTTTCTACATATGCTCAGGAGAGCTTTACATATTAGTGCATATAGATTTACCTCATTTTTCTTAATTGCTACCATGGTATTTCATATTATGGGCGTACTGGAATTTATTTAATCATAGGCATTCTCATTCATTTTTCTTTTCTTTTTTTTTCTATTAGAATACTGAAGGGAACCTCCTTTTACACGCCTCTATATGCACATGAGAAAGGCCAGGAGCTTCCCCTCCCCCACAGTTATATAAATGGAATCATACAATGTATAACCTTTTGAGATTGACTCTTTTCCTCTCAGCATAATTCCCTGGAGATTCATTAAAGTTGTCAAGTGAACGAATAGAATAGTTCATTCCTTTTTAGAGCTGAGTAGTTTTCCACAGTTAGTTTAATCAGTCACCTGTTGAAGGCCATCTGGGTTGTTTCCAATATTTTTGGATATTACAAATAAAACTGGTTCTTGTGTAAACCTAAGGTTTTCATTTTTCTGGGATAACTGCCCAGGACTGTAATTGCCGGTCACATGATAGTTACATATTTAGATTTTTTAAAGAAACCACCAAATTATCTTCCAGAATGGCTGTACCATTTTCTGTTCCCAACAGCAAAATATAATTGATCTAATTTCTCCATATCCTCACCAACATTTGGTGTTGTCTCTATTTTTTATTTTAGCCATCTTGATAGACCAGTAGTAATGTCCCATTGTGGTTTTAATTTGCATTTCCCTGATGACTAGTGATGCTGAGCGTTATTTTACATGCTTATTTGCCGTATGTATGTTCTTTTCAATGAAATGTCTGTTCATGTATGTCTTTTGCCCATTTTCTAACTATTAAGTTTTGAGAATTTTTAATATTCTCTAGCGACTAATCCTTTGTCAGATACGTGGTTTGCAAATATTTTCTCCCATATGCAGCTTGTCTTCTTATCCTCTTCACATGGGCTTTTGCAGAGAAAAAATATTTTAATTTAATGAAATCCAATGTATTGATTTGTTTTATGGCCTATGCTTTTGGTGTTCTCTAAGAATTATTTGCCTAACCTGAGGTCTTGAAGATTTCCTCCTTTGTCTTTTTCCAAAAGTTGTATGGTTTAACATGTTACATTTAAACATTTAAGTCCATGATCCATTTTGAGTTAATATTTGTATAAGGTGAGAGGTTTAGGTCAAGGGTTTTTGTTATTTGCCTATGGATATCCAATTGTTCCAACACCATTTGTTGAAATCACCAATGGTTTTTTTTAGTTTTTAAAAAATATTTATTTATTTTATTTTTGGCTGTGCCGGGTTTTAGTTGCGGCATGCAGGATTTTCATTGCTGCGCACGGGCTCTTTGTTGCGGCGCATGGGTTTAGTTGCCCTGCAGCATGTGGGATCTTAGTTCCCCGACCAGGGATCAAAACCTTGTGCCCTGCATTGGAAAGCAGATTCTTAACCACTGGACTACCAGGGAAGTCCTGAAATCACCAATGGTTTTTAATGTATTACTGGGTAGCCTCTTTTTTCTTTCTCCTATTTTTTTTCTTTTTTTAAAAATTGAAGTATAATTGATTTACAGTGTCATATTAATTTCTGGTGAACAGAATATATATTCTTTTTCATATGGTTTATTCTAAGATATTGAATATAGTTCCCTGTTCTCTACAGTAGGACTTTGTTGTTTATCTATTTTGTATAGAGTAGTTTGTATCTGCTAATCCCAATCTCCTCATTTATCTGCCCCCCCTTTTCCCTTTGGTAACCATAAATTTGTTTTCTGTCTGTGAGTCTGTTTCTGTTTTGTAAGTAAATTCATTTGTATCATTTATATTCCACATATAAGTGAACTACTTATACTAGGTAACCTCTTATGCTCTTATAACGGATGTCTGAATGATGATAGGTGTTTTTCTGGGTTAGGAGATTTGTAGTGGTGCACATGGAGGTGGGGTGCTCAAACCCCTCTTCAAGGAAGGACTTATTACCCCAGCTACTGTGAGAGTTTCAGTAGAAAAGCTCCCAGCTTACAGTCCTTTCAGGGAGCACATCACCTACAGAGAACCACCTCACTAAGGTCATGCCCTCTGAGGAAGGCTCACAACTAATGAAGGATGGAGGTAGAGATACTAAAGGACCAACCATTTCCACCCAAAGTGAGATGATTCTGATGAGCCACTTCTGCTCCAGAACCCCCTGTGGCTGAGGCTGTCTAGCCTACATCACGGCTCAAACTTCTCCCTCTGTCGGATCCCACTTTTCCCCCTCCTTTCCACAGGTGTGATCTTGAGGGCACTCCCTGAACATTATCTCAGAGACTGCTTCCTCCAGATTCCAAACTGTGATACTCGTTTTCATTTTTCTTTAACGATAAGCATGACATTTGGCTTAGGTACTGAGAATGGTGAAAAGGTTATAACTTGATGGTCTTTACACCAGTATTATAGGAATCAGTAACAACAGGAAAACTTTCATCAGAAACTCTACTCTCAAAACACACCACTGCAAAAAAGAAGTGAGCTGAATGGTAGGGAAAGGATAGGTGTGAGAGGTAAGATTAGCGCAGGCACGCATGTGAGACAGATCACAAGCGAGATAGAGTAAGAGTTGCATGATGCTGTCCCCTCCTCTGTCACCATGGTTTATAGAGGTTCCAACACTAGAAAGGTAGATGTGTAAGTGAGTATCCAGACGTACAGCAGACCAAATCTCCCCATCAACGTGATCAAAAATCAGGTGGGCATAACCCTTGAAATAATTTCCATGCTTATACCATTTCCCATTCTAATGTGTTTCTGATACTTTTCATAACTTCTTAGGAAACCCAAATGTGGATAGAGAGGGAAGTCATAGACGTGATTGTTCAATTTCAACCTCAAATGCCATTGGAGTTGGAGGCAGGAAAGAGAGAGAGGAAAAGAAGCCAGAGGGGCTAGCATTCAATTTGCAGTCATGTCCCCTGGCCCCAGGAAATTTGAAGTCATGATGATCTGGGGAGAGAATTTTAATGGTGTCCCTTTTCTCCACCTTCCACTTCATTTGATTACAATTGAAGAGTCCTAGATTTTTATTTTCAGTAGAATCAGTGTTTTTAAAAAGGATTTTTCTCACACTATTTCACATCTTTTAACTTTTATTCTAGTTGTTTTTTTCTGATCAGTCCGTGCTGAACTAATAGGCATTATCATAAACCAGGAAAAATGTTGCCCTCCAAACTGTTGACACTGCAAATGTCAGTGGCCTTTCTGTGTTTCAACTTCCAAGAGCAAAACTCATCTATGTAGTTATTATGCCGCTGAACATTTTTAGCAGGGGCCGGTTTATACAGTAGTAGAAAGAAGGTGTTCATACCCATAATCCCCTCTGACATTTATGTTGCCTGTTTATTTATCCCCTCCCCATTTTGATAATGCATCCTTCAGTGTAAAACAGTTTACTGAATATCCATTCCGTTTAGTCTGCACTTAGGGCAGAAAACAAACAGCAATGGGTGTCTTGGCTCTATTACATTTTCTGACAAGTGGGAAATATCCGTTTGTAATGCAATAAATACTTGGTTCTAAGTAATTCAGCAAACTGGCTTATTTAGCTTTAACTCTGAAGGGATGCACAGAGGGAACAATTTTCACCCATCGTTGATTCCACACTGAAATATGATTGTATGCCCGCAGCTGGGGGAATTTTGTGGTGGTATGAGTGAATAAGCAGTTAATGAAAACGCTGTTCGGAGTCAGTGCAAAACTAGCAAAGACCTTACTGCTTACCTGGATGGCTAGAGCTGGCTCTTGTCGGTTCATGAGCGTCTACTGTTACATATTCAAGAGTTTTGTGGACTTCCCTGGTGGCGCAGTGGTTGGGAATCTGACTGCCAGTGCACGGGACATGGGTTTGAGCCCTGGTCCGGGAGGATCCCACGTGTTGTGGAGCAGCTGGGCCCGCGAGCCACAACTACTGATCCTGTGCTCTAGAGCCCACATGCCACAACTACTGAGCCCGCGTGCCACGGATGCTGAGGGCTGCGCGCCTAGAGCCCGTGCTCCGCAACGGGAGAGGCCACCGCAGTGAGAAGCCTGTGCACCACGGCGAGGAGTGGCCCCCGCTTGCTGCTGCTAGAGAGGGCCTGCACACAGCAATGGGGACCCAAAGCAGCCAAAAATAAATAAACTTTTTAAAAAAGTAAATAATTATTATGGGTATTGTTTCTAAAAAAAAAAAAGTTTTGTGAGCTGGATGTTAAACCTTGTGGGACTTTGATATTGGGAGTATTTACACCCCAGAAATTGGCAATCACTTCAAATCAGGGCTCTTTTTTTTGCTTTTGAGAGCTGGTTTACCAACACACCATTGCGTACTCTATCTCAGTGTAGGAGAATTATCAATACAAAGCAGATGGCAGGCCAAGAAATTAGGTTTTCACAGGGAAGGGGGAATAAACACAAGTCAACTAAAAATACACAAAGCAATGGATGACAAAGGTATAACAACCTTCTGTAAAGGTACACGGGTATAGATTAGCACATTTAAGCGCTGGAAAGACAGAGACCTGGTTATTAGATCAAGCAAGTGTGGTAATGATTTATGAAAGTGAGTCTCATAAGGCTTGTTTTCTTTTAGGTTGAAATATACAGCACAGATCATAATGATTATCACAAAGTGATAACACACCCACATAAACACAATCCAGATTATTAAGCAAATTTTCTAGGAGAAAAGGGGACTCTCCGATACAGATTAATGGAGTGGGCAATCCAGGAAGGCTTGCACCGGAAGAGACGGCTTGCAGCTTCACAACACATATCGAGCTTCAAGAATGTCACCTAGGCAATATAACCTACTCTGGATTTTTATTTTATTTTAATAGATGCTGCAAATCAGTTTATGAAGATTTTTTTTGCTGTGCTGATGAATATACGTTTAATAGCTAAATGTAGGGCTTTTCTCCTTTGAAATTTGAATGTGTTGCTTAGCTACCCTCCTCTGTTTTTTGTGTAGTCTCTGATTTACTATAATTTCTTCAGCTGCAGGTGAAGAAAATGGGCTGTTACTAAATATCTCCCGAGTTCAGTAGCACATGCAATGTGTACATTGCTCTCTGATACTTTCGTGTTATTAATGAATTAGTCTCCCAAAACTAGACATTTAAACTATCATTTATGTACATATGTGCATTATTTTCTTGGGGAGAAGTTGTATGCAAACAAAAGGGATAAGTTTAGTGATGACACATATCTATATGAGAGTTAATCTATCATTTTTTGTAATAAAAATTTGTTTTTTCAGTACAAACCTTTCAAACAAAAATTACACAGTAACATGAGATTATGCTAAAATGATTTACCAAAATAATTAAACTCTCAAAAGTGAACCCATCTTACATGCCCAGTTTTCCTTCCTTGAGTCCAGTAGACCTTCCTGTTCATCACATCTGAATCTGGTCACAGAGCATTGGAGGAACATCAGAGTCCTAGTCAGTGGCTGCAATTGGTTATATTTTCATTAGTTTGCTTACCAGCTTACACTGGGGTTGGTCCTATCTCACCTGAAGTATAATAATTCCTTGAGAATAGAAATGTGTCTCATACTTCCTTTACAAGTCCCAGAAGTACTTAGAACTTTATTGTAATCTATATACTGTGGTGACCAAATAAACTCTTTTAGTTGACTGAGTTACAAGCAGATTTAAATAACACATGCAAGGAATTAAAAATGCTACCTGATTAAGCCAACTGATCTTTCCATCGCTCTCAACAGCTCATACAATTTCCATCATACAAAAGAGAAATCAGGGATTAGAGAGGTTCCATTGCTTACCAACAATTATACAGAGAGAACGAAGAGGACTTTTCTCTGTCTCTTTGTGTCATGTGTCCTAGCATGATGGTGGCTGTCCCGTGAAGTGACTGAGTTGATAAAAGGCTATCCCACCACACCCCCACTGCTAGGGCACTCTCCTGGAATTGTGTTTCTAACAGTGGTAGCAGATTTGCATCTATTGCAGTGCAGTTGAAAGGAGCTAGCAATTACGGCTTTATCTATGAACCTGACAAGACTAGTTTTGTTGGCCTTCTTAGTGGGAAGCAATAACCACTGGTCTACCAGCTAAAGATACACTTTAGAGCCATAATGCAACTGTCACCAGCCAGAGACTCTGTTCCCATTGCCAGTCAGCCCATGCAAGTAATGCTGTAACTAGTAAATTAGAACAACTGAGACCTCAGCTATCCATTACATTTGTAAATCAGTTATACACTTGGGCCATTTAATTATAAGAATGCTGAATCCTCTGTTTTTGCCCAGTTTCACTTCTGAGGATTGGAGCAGATGGATTATTTTTCACCCTAATTGGAAACTTGGAAATCAAGTTGGTGGAGTCATATAAACATTATGTAAAAATATCACCAAAATCTGCTAAATAAAAATGTAGGCTCTTAACCATAAATCTCCCAACCTGTTAGAAAATTAGGAATGATCTCCAGATTTAGGCCATAGAATTTCATTTAAAAATAAACTAAAAATTTGCTTTGATTATGATAGATGATAGATTAATATCTACAATAAAGATGTATGTAGATATAGCCACTGTTTTTTTCTCCTCGTGAGTATCTTGTCAGCATAACATTATCTTTTTTTTGGTTGAAAATGAAAGAAAGGAAAAGAAAGCAATTATCTCTAGACAAAATATATAGAATCCTGGTTGAATTCCAAAGCAAGAGAGAATTTAGGTCTCTCACATTAATTTTTAACCATTTTAACAACTTACAGAAAAAGTAATTGCCAAGCTAACAATTCAATCCCCCAAATCCAGGATGAGATGTTTCATTCTCCTTTTAACTGTGATTCTTAATCTTTTCTTAATTTTTGAATTATCACTGCAGTTTAGCCTTTATTCAAGTGGAAGACTTTTTTTTCTCTTGCGAGAAAGAAAACAAAGAGACGTTAAGTACTTTTGTTTTTTTGGCTGTGTTGGATCTTCATTGCTGTGCACGGGCTTTCTCTAGTTGCGGGGAGAGGGGGCTACTCTTCTCTGAGGTGTGCGGGCTTCTCATTGCAATGGCTTCTCGTTGCAGAGCACAGGCTCTAGGCGCTTGGGCTTCAGTAGTTGTGACACATGGTCTCAGTAGTTGTGGTGCACGGGCTTGGTTGCTCCGCGGCATGTGGGATCTTCCTGGCCCAGGACTTGAACCTGTGACCCCTGCATTGGCAGGCAGATTCTTAACAACTGCGCCACCAGGGAAGCCCAAGTACTTCTTTTTGAAGTACTCAAAATATAGGTTTAATTCCCAGACCAATGTTTGCACTTTGAAGAGCGTACAAATCAGGATTTGAATTTAAAAACCCTGAACCTATGACAGAAAGATAGTATTGTTCTTTAACATGTAAATAAACTACATTAATTTTTTTTTTGTCACCTATGCATGCTCTTGCTTCCTTGGAGTTATTAGATTAAAAATGTACTCAAAACAAAAAACCCGGTAAGTAACACTGAAAGCACATGCTAGAAACTCTTTATCATTATATCATTAAACATCCCCAGGTTGGGAAATATAAAAGTAAGCTTTCAGAGAGCAGTCATCTCCCCATGTTGGTTACAGTGAGTGCATTACCCAACTTTACTCACAATGATTTGAAAATATAATCACCCTTAAACTAGTTGGTTGAATTCTCAGAGTTGGAGCTATGGCCAAACAGTAAATCCTGAGAATTTTGCTGGTGCCTCATACTCTATCCTTGAGCAGAAGCAATATGTTTTTAGAGAGGTGTTGATAAAGAGATTGGAAAGTAAATGAAAAGGGTGACAGAACAGTTAATAAAGAGAAATTTATTGAGTTTTTGGTAATAAGCTGCCTTAAGAATCACAGTACTAGAAAGCCAAGATTTTTTCTTTAAAACCAAAAAATATATATTATTTTAAAAGATACTACCGGGCTTCCCTGTTGGCGCAGTGGTTGAGAGTCCGCCTGCCGATGTAGGGGACACGGGTTCGTGCCCCGGTCCGGGAAGATCCCACATGCCGCGGAGCGGCTGGGCCCGTGAGCCATGGCCACTGAGCCTGCGCCTCCGGAGCCTGTGCTCCGCAACGGGAGAGGCCACAACAGTGAGAGGCCCGCGTACCGAAAAAAAAAAAAAAAAGTAAAAGATACTACCTTTTTTCCCTCATTTAAAATTTTTTCTGCTGAAATACATATGCAGAAAAGTGCACAAAACAATTATCCAGACCAATGCTTTATCATAAAGCAAACTCTCATGAAACCACCACCCAGGTCAAGAAATGGAACATGCCAAACATCCCTAATACCTCCCCCATAGGCCACTCAGTCATTACCCCTCTTCTCTAAAGGTAACTCCTCTCTTAACTTATAATACCACAGTTTAGTTTTGCCTGGTCTTGATCTTTACATCAGAATATGAGCTTTGGTGTCTGACTCTTTTCACACAACATTCCTTCATGTGACTACAGTTCCTATAGATGTTCCTATCCATGGTACAAAGACACCACAATGTATTGATCCAAGCAACTGCTCTTTCTTCAATGACTTGCTTTGTGACTTTAGATCTATTTTAATAGGTTCTTTTTAATATTAGCTTAGGATCCTTCCTGTGCCTTGATGAACTGTCCATTCCCATGGAGTTTAAAAAATACACCTTAAGATATATTCATCTTGATTTTTCAAATTCTCTAGAGGCAATTTTAAAGCTATTTCCAATATAACTTGTACTATTATGATAGTTCATATTGTTTCCAAGGACTATTTAAATAGCAGCGGTTGTGTGCTCTTATGGTGGGTTTTACCTAGGTGGAAGTGGGACCAGCAGGCAAAAGAGAAAGAAGAAAAACCAAAATATGAATATAAATACAAAATACTTATGTTTAACCCTGGGAAGAAACAGCAAAATGTCCAGATTGAATACACATCTTATAGGAAAGAATTAAGGGCTGTGTAATTTGTTTAGATCTTCAAATTTTCCCACACAATAAATAAAAACATAGCTCTTTCAAAGTTGAAATTTGTGAGGCACTGACACTCTCTGTACCAGTTCAGTTCTTTGGCTTCAATCATAGCAACTCCCTCGGGCCATCGTAAGCAAGAAGAAAGGTACCTGAAGGATACCAGGGGCTATAGAATAGATGAGAGGCTGGATAATGGGGTTAGAATAAAGGCTGTCCTAGATTCCAGAAAGATCCGCAGTAGCCATTTGATAGCAAGAAGAATATGGGCAAGTGCTACGAGTCAGATGGAATTAAATTAGTTTTCAGTCTCTATTCCTCAGCTCAAGATTCACATTCCAAGGCGGGAACAACGAATTGCTTTGACTTGGGTCAAATACCTTCCCTTTAGCTGGGCAGAGGGGGTAGTGGGAGGAGGAGAACTTCAGTGACAGCCCCACAAAACCCTATGCACTAAATATATACCTAAGAGAAATGAAAAGTTATGTCTGAAAACAAAAAAAAACCCCTATGCAGTAATTGAAGGCTAATCCTAATAAAGGAAACTGAGGGGCAGATAGGAAAGGGAAATGGATGCAAGGAAGCCCCAACTCTGTTTTCTTCTGGTAACTCATTTAAATCCTTTTAAACTAGTTTTATTGAGATTTAATTCACAAACCATAAAATTCACCCGTTTAAAGTGTGATGTCCAGTGGTTTTTAATATATTCATGGGGTTGTAAAACATCACCATTATCTACGTTTAGAATATTTTCATAGCCCCCCAAATGATTTGAATATGTGATTCATTTGGAGTTAATTTTTTACATGGTGTTAGGTAAGGGTCCAACTTCATTCTTTTGCTTGTGAATATCCAGTTGTCTGAGCACCAATTTTTGAAACAACTATTCCTTCCCCATTGAATTTTCTTGGCATTCCTGTTGAAAATCAACTCACTGTAAGAGTAATGGTTTATACGTGCACTCTCAATTCTATTCCATTGATCAATATGTCTATTTATGTCCGTACCACCCTCTCTTGATTACTGCAGGAAGTTTGGAAATCAGGAAGTGTGAACCCTCCAACTTTATTCTTCTTTTTCAAGATAGTTGGCTATTCTGAATCCCTTGCCTTTCCATATGAATATTAGGACCAGCTTATCAGTTTGTGCCAAAAAAACAAAAACAAAAACAAAGGGCAGCTGAGATTCTCACAGAGATTACATTGACTGTATAGATCAATGTGGGGATATTGCCATCTTAAGAATTTTAAATCTTCTGACCTAAGAATGTGAGATGTTTTTCCATTAATTTAAATCTTCTTTAAAAAAGAAGGCTGGGGCTTCCCTGGTGGCACAGTGGTTGAGAGTCTGCCTGCCGATGCAGGAGACACGGGTTCGTGCCCCAGTCCGGGAGGATCCCACATGCTGCGGAGCAGCTGGGCCCGTGAGACATGGCCGCTGAGCCTGCGTGTCTGGAGCCTGTGCTCCGCAACGGGAGAGGCCACAACAGTGAGAGGCCCGCGC